>NC_043710.1:72594535-72616562 GCF_006229205.1 Suricata suricatta | reverse complement strand
CGGGCGGGGGCAGAGGGGACGCGAGCCCGTCCGCCGGTCGCCGCTCCGGACGGGAATCCCCGCCGCCGCGGGAACGCGGCCGCGGCCGGAAAAGTTGGGGCGGACCGCTAGCCCGAGTGGGCCAGGCGGGAAGTGCGGGTGCGGAGCGGACCCCGGGGGGCGCAGGGACGCGGGGAGAGGGGGTCCTGGGCTGGAGGCTGGGCGGCCCGGAGAGCCCCGTTTGGGAAGGCGGGAGATGCGGATCCTCTGAGGGCGGGGAGAAAAGGGGGTGCGTTCTGGGTCTCCGGCTGCCAGCGGGCAAGTGTCCGGTGTCCGGCCGGGAGCACTGCCGGCAAGGAGGGAGCGAGGGAGGCCCTACTGGGGGGGGGAAGTGACGGGGAGGGGGCGAGCACCGGGGACTGGAGGCGAGCCGGTGGCGGGGCCTCCGTTGGGGCAGACCCTGAGAGAGGGGCCAGGCTCAGAGAGTTGGGGACACCTCTGGCGTCTGAAGACTGGATGGGGGAGTTCCTGTAAGGGCCGCGGGAGGGAACTGACGGTCGCTTCCTCCACCGCTTGGGTCAGGTACCGCCCCTCCCCATGTGTCAGGTTCACCTCCGGGACTGCAGTGCTTCAGCCCTGGGGAAGTTGAGGAGGGACCCCCGAGTGGATGAGATATTTAGGGGTTCCAGGGAAAGCAGGACTGGACGGTGTGCAATTCTAATTGTTGCAGAGAGCTATCCGAAAACACACCTCTGATCTCCTCCCACATCCACCCACCGCTTTCCCTCTCCGAAAGTCGCTCAGGGATTCCCTGGCTTGGGCTAGCAGGTCCTCAAAGCCCAGCAGCAAGCACATCTACTCACAGGGTCCTGGGTATCTGAAGGGAAATAGGAAGTGGCCCTTTATTCTCTAGCCGAGACTCGTTATTTCAGAAACAGGTGGTTCTGGAGATGTGAGATGCTTTATTAGAATAACCTGTGTGGTGCCCCTTGACAACAGCCATGACTCACGTTGGGTTTTTTCTTTTTTCAAATGAACTTTGTGTTCAGGACACAAGTGTGCCAGGCCATTTGCGACTGACAGCGCTGGAGACCCACACTGTGGGCCTTTTGAGCCCTAGTTCTAGTGCTAGGGTATATTAGCAAGGAGTATAATCTTCGATGAGCCCTCTCTGGGCCTCAGTTTCCTTTTCCCTGAAATGGGGTATAAAGACCAAGCTAGACAATCTGATGGAGTCAGAAGAGAGGCGGAAATCTTTCTCCTTGTGAGACTACATCACTCACACAAAGTCAACTTCAGCCTATTATAAAGAAATTAGGATGGACTCTGTTGTGAGACGCAAGGAAGATTGCAAAAAGCAAAACAATAAAATCACAATAGTTGGCACAAGATGTATGGTATGAATACTATTGTCATGGAGGCACTTAGAGTACATGACTGTCTAGTGATCTTTAATAGAAAGTTGTTAACTGTGCTTTAAAAAAATCATGTATATCTTAACCTGCGGACCTGAATTTTCTTCTTTTATTTTGACCTCCAAGCCTGGAGTGGATGTTCAGTTTGGTTGGTTTGGGATGAGATCCCCAGAATCTCTTACCGCCACAGTACTAAAGGTTTCTTTCTGTCTGACATTGGGATCCATGTGCCACTACACTTCTGTCATCTTTTCCACTGTGATTTGAGAAGGCGTCAGTCGATTCCTGTTACGTCTGGCATTTCTGAAATTCCCAGATTTCTTCTCAAGTGAGTGTAATTCATAGGCACACAGTTCATTAGATGCAGCACATTAAAACTAATCTGAAGAGGGGCGCCTGGGTGGCTCAGTCGGTTAAGCATCAGACTTCGGCTCAGGTCATGGTCTCTCAAATCGTGGATTTAAGCCCCACTTTGGCCTCGGTGCTGCAGAGCCTGGAGCATGCTTCAGATTCTGTGTCTCCCCCTCTCTCTGCCCCTCCCCCACTCATGCTCTGTCTCTGTCTCTCTCAAAAATAAATAAACATAAAAAAAACCCCTGATGTAATAATGTGTCCACTCTACCCTTATTCCCCAGACCCCCTGGGCAACCTTTCACTAGAACTTCTAGGTCATCCACTGTCCATCTTGTTTGGATCTCGAGGGTCACCACAGAGTTGAAATGACATGGCTGCACCAAACAGCACATTAATGATTAAGCCATGATGCTGGAAGGAGAGGAGGAATTTTTTTTTTTTTTGGTATTTTATCATAATTGAATGCTCCTGCCCTTCTGTTCCATTAGCTTTCAAACTCCATATTGGGTTTGACCACATCGTTTTCAGTAATCCTTTTTTTTGTCAGTTTCTTGGAAGCTGCAGTTAGTGGTTATCTCTGGGTTTGAAGTGGTAAAATTATATCCTCTACAATAAGTAAAGGCTTAACGAATTAGATTGGAGTTTTAAAATATGTGTAGTGTGTATGTATGGGTGCCTGTCTGCCTGCATACATTTCACTTTAACCGAGGGCTATTGAATTAATGAAAATGATGATGCTAATAATAGTACCTATTTCAGTCACTGCCATTTATCAGACCCTGGGAGGTGAGAAAACAATCCTCCGAAAAAGCATAACTCTGTTAGTGTTGTAGCTGGCTCGCACAAGTTACCAATGATCTCTGACACCAAGTAGCCTTTTTGTAATAGTGGAAAAGGAGTTCTTAGCTCTCCTACAGGGTTGCGGTGTTAAATGAGATAATGTATGTGCAAAGCGATGTGTGAACTGTAAAGTAGCCTCCAGCCCAGGGCAGTATTTTAACATAAGCAGTCGGGGACCCTAGAAGCTTGAGTCCAGGAGTCTTGGCATGCCGGAAGGCCTGGGCGTGCCCCCTGAGCCCCTCCCCTGACCCCTCTGAGTCTAGTCCCCTCGTTTGTAAAATCAGAACCACTGCCTTACATTAAATGAGATATATGGCGGGTGTTCAGTAAAGCTTGGTGTTCACCCTTTTCTCTCCCCTTGCCCACAGGCACTTGGGATAATGGGATTGATGAAATCTTCTAGTAGGAATTGTCCTCAAGGGAAAAAGGCTTTTATGGTACTTTTTTTGTACTTCCGAATAATGCTTTCAGCTCTTGCCTTCCCACCCCAACGCCCAGTGCACGCAGTGAATATTCCCGGCCCTGCCATCATCTAAAAGAGAGAACAAAACCAGAAGCCCGAGAGGACAGTCTTTGATAGAAAGTTGAAGATGGGCGAGGCTAGTTTCCCTTTGCCTGTTTTGTGAGTGTCTCCTTTTCATTCATTTTCTTGGACAGGGAAGAGATACCGGATTTGGGGGAGGTTTCTTGCTGGAAGGAGGCCAGGCATTGGACGAGCTATCGTGTAAGGTGAGAGGGCAGGGTGGGTCAGGGCTGGGCAGGCGATGGAAGGGTTGACTCTGAAGGTTTGGTGCGGGGAAACTTAACGTTGTTAGGTGTAGGATTTGGCTAAGTATGGGGCCAGTTTCCACCTGGTCCTATAAGGCTCTCTTGTGGGGCTTTGAAGTTTTTGTGCTCCAGGCAGATTTTGACTGGTTGTGGTGGCATCATAAATGAGTTTCCATAGTAAGTTGTATGCTGCAAAGGAAATTAAATTCTAAGAGGGTGTTGTGACTGATGCCAGACTTTCTCTGAGAATTTTATTAAGATTCAGTCAGCCTATAAAAGCACTTCTTAGTTCTCTGAAGATATTAATTAAGAAAGAGATTTTTTTTTAAAATAGAAGTGTCTTCTTTGTGAGCTTTTGAAATGTAATCTTCCTAATCTTTGGAACAAATGAAGTCCAAGAAATCATAGAGCTATATATTTTAAAAACATTTCCTCCACAAAGTAATATTTTCCTTCTCTTCCATTTCCTTCCCTTCTCTGGCATTATTTTGATAGTGAGTTAATTTTGGTTTCTTTTGCATTTTGGTTGTTGATGACCGTTCGTTTCTGGATCTCTAATGTGTGTCCTTTCCCCCTGAGTTTGTGGGTAGTCATTCATTATGAAGAGATGACCAAGGACAGACTCCAGAGCTGGGTGGGGGCAGGGGTGGGCAGGTCGAGTCATCATTGGCATGGTTCTTGGAGAGAGAGGCTGTCTGTAACTTGGATTTAATCCTCACAGCACCTCTGGGGGTTGATTGTGCTGTCCTCGATGCACAGATGAGGAGATGAGCTCAGGAACACGTGTGCGTCCACGTAACCAGCCAAGCGTTAGTCCGAGTGTTGGCCGTGACCTGTGTGACTCCAGGACTTGTGCAGGTAGAGGCCTCGCAAGCTCTGCCAGGGTCGGACTGTGTCCCGCAGGCCGGGGGTTCCCATGTAGGGAGAGGGGTCAGGTGGGGTATGAAGTTGGGACTGGAGAGATGAGACCATCCCAGTTCCTGGCAGTGTGGGACGGTGATGGGGGCTTGACCTGGAGGCATTAGGACAGTGGTGGTGGTGATGTCCAATGGGGACATGTTAGGATGATAGTGCTTGGTCCCTTTGGGTATGGGCATTGAGAGAAGGAGGAACCAAGTCCAAGCCACTTTTCTCTCTCCTTGCTCCTCCTCATTGGTGCTCTGGTCAGCATGCTGGGTACTGGAGACACTGACCCTTGGTAGACTGAAAGCTGCCTCTGCAGAAGCCCAAATTGCCCCTTTGGTCTCCTTTGACAGCTAGAGAAAGGTGCCCAAGTAAAACCTGAAGGCGCCTTCCCCTCTCTTTGCCCATCACCCAGTCTTATCATCTCTGCCTTTCTAGGAGCAGCTCAGAGGATGGAAGTCAGGTTTCTCTGACACCGACACCGTTCAGGGAGATGCCGGTTTGAGCATTCAAGCAAAGTGGAAAGCACCAAAGGGGAAAGGACCCCCATAGAAGGAAACCTCCCTGGGGCAGAGTCTTCCTTGGTGCACTCAGTGACCCACCAGGGCCTCCATTCTGGCTGTTCCCCAGGAGTTAGTCTGCCTCTAGGCGGGGTTGCCTTGTGGTCACCAAGCGTGCCGGGGCTGCCCGGGGAATGGGAGGGGCGGAGGGAGAGTTCAGGGTGGTGGCCGGCTCCGCCAGATGAGCCCACCCTCCCCTGAAGGGTGCAGACTCGGGTGGGGAGCCACGCCACACTCCAGTGAATCTGAGGCAGAGCAATGGGAGATGGTTGGTCCTAGTGGCTGGTGTCCACAGGTTCCTGTCATTGGATGCAGTGTCCCCATGTCAGGAATATGCTGGTCTCATGCCCTCTCCCACATTTAGTGCCAGCCTCCACAATAAACTTGCTTGGGCTCCTGTTTTCCAGACTGCGTAACTCCCATGCCCTTTAGATAGTTTCTTGTCGCTAGGCTAAGCCTGTTGATCAGGTTTGGGCTTTATTTGGGCTTTATCCTATTGTAAGGAGGCCAAAGGTTACCTTTATGGGACCGCCTGCTTCCCGGCACCTGCAGTCATAAGCTGTCTCTGCCTTGAGTCGCTGCAGAAGATTCAGCTCTGACTTTCTGCCTGATGGTGGGCACCTCTTTCCCTCCAAGATGGAACCACCTTTCACTGCCCCAAGGGCACCTTTTGCTGTCCACCCTGGCTGTGGACAGCTAGAGTGCCCAGTGAATTTGTTACCTCAGGATGTTAGCTGTCCTGCCTGCGTCTTGAACATTACAGACTGAAGCAAACCCCTTCATTGGTTTTCTTTTCGCTCCGTGTTTAGCTATGCTTGTGTGTTTGTGGTGTGTGTGTTTGTTTTAATTATTACCGGGAAGCAAAAAAGATGTTTATCAAATGTTTGAATCTACAGAAGTGCTACTGCTGGCAAGCAGAAAGAATAAATATATATTTAGCCAGGCTCCCGTTGATTTATCTCTCCTTTTCCCCACATTGTTGCTGTTTTGTTGGCAGAACCGGTTGATTTGTATACTGGTTCAGTTTGGATTTCAGGAGCGAGTGTCGAAAGATGCTTGGGCTGTTTGCCTAAGTGGAGGGACCCCTGGGAGTGAGCCTGGGGTTGTGGGTCTTGGCCCTCTCTGCGCTCCCAGGAGCCTGGAGCACAGGTGACTTTGCGGGGAGGGTGGAGTTTGGCCAGGCCATTTCCTCCAAGCAGCTTTCCTAGCCTCTTCTCTGCTGTCGGAAAGGGGGAATACTCTCTTAACTCTGGCTTTCTCTTTTCTTATCCCGTGGGGGTGAGAGGGAGGAAAGGGGTGGGATAGTGAGATTTGGAGCCCAGCAGGCTCAGGGTAGGCTCAGCTGAGTGGCGGTTTCCACAGAACCTTTATGGAAGCTTCCCTTGTCTACCACCTTTCCCTTCTACCCTTTGCTCTCTATCCAGTCTGCCCTGAGTGGCTTAGAAATTGGACTTGAACTTCTCCATTAGTCTTGGGAAGACCTTGGAGTGTGGCACCCAAACTTGTTGAGATGGGTGCGGCCATTTTGCACCACAGAACAAAAATCCTGTTTGGCTGTTGTTCTGTTTTGATCAATTGAGTTGCTTTTTCTTAAATAGTAGAAGTGACACATGAATCTGTGAGGCCCTTGCGCCCCACCCTCCCATTCAAGCAGTGTGGAAGCCCCTAGCAGAAAATGTAAACTCCTCCATCACCGGGCACCCCTCCCCCACGGACTGCCTCCCTGCCAGGTCCTCAGAGATCACCAGTTTTAGCAGTTTGTGGTGTATCCTGAAACTGCCCATCAGCCCACATAGACACAGATGCATATAGTTTTGTTTCTTGCGTGAGCATAAACCGATTCCACCCTCTATCTCCTTTCACTATTTTCTCTCTTCACATAATGTATTCTGTAGATCTTTTTCTGCATGTAACTCTTTTCTCTTAGTTTGTCTCTTTTTCGTCTACAAAATGTTTTATAGCACAGCTATATCATAATTTATGAGCCAGCCCACTATTCATAGACACGTAACCTAGCTCATTGGTTTAGATGCTCTATCTCCATATGTACCTGTCGTTATGCACATATGCAGGTGCTTCTCCAGGAGCGGAATTGGTGTGTCGGTGGTGGGACACGTTTGGACTGTCACACACACTGTCCCAGCATGCTCTCAAGGGCTGGACTGGGCTAAATTACCAGCGGTGTAGAGGCGGCCCATTTAGTCATGTGCTGGCATTCTTCCAGGTGAAAGAAATGGATAGTGTCAGTAGGCGTTTCATTGCTTACTGGTGAGGCCGTGAGACTCAACAGTTGGTGTCTGGATCTTAGTGGCCACGTTCGTCCTAACCTTGGAGGGTGCAGGAGCCATGCTCTCAAGGACACACACTCTGCCCAGGGTGGCGTGTGCGTCCAGCCCCGAGGGGTGTCAGCGTGGCCCTGGAAACAGACGCTGCTGGTCTCACATTCTCCCTGCTTCCCCCAGAGGCTCGGGTCTGTAGCAGAGCACTTCATTTCGGTGTGACCCGCCAGAGTATTTCTGCAAACTTCTCCCCGAGGAGGCCAGCATGTGTGAGTGGCACTGTGTAGACCAGTCTGTTCTACACTGCCGAGGCAGGGGTTCGAGGCTGGAGGGCTGACCTGGGAGAACGTTTAAAGATTGCGTGCTGGCGAGTCAGCTGCTCCGGTTTCTGGAATAGGCTCCGTGAATGCGGTGAAGCAAGATTGTGCGCGTGGCAGGTCTTTTCCTCCAGCAGTGTGGTGGTCTCCCTCTGTCCTGGCTCGTTGTGGGAATATTATGCTGGTTTGCCTCTTAGTGGGGTGCTTTGGGGAGAGGCTGTGGTTTCTTAGAAGATGTTCCAGGGGCCTGACCTGCTAGAGGAGGCATCTCGAGGCCCCCACGAAGGAGCTCACCTGGGCAGTCCCGCAGGCTCAGCCATCTGGTGGGCTTTGGGAAGCTCTGGCTTACTGGCCGAGGTGTTCTTTACCTGCTCAGAGGGGGGGCAGAGAGAAAGAGCCATGGAGGAGGCAGCCTAGCATGGGGCAGAGGCTCCAGGGTTAGGCCAAGCTGGGTTCCAGCCTCCACTTAGCCACTTATGGCTGTGTGGGTTAAGCAGTTTTGTTTTCTCCCTGGGCCTCAGTTTCCTCATCTGTAAATCAGGACTAATGTGAGTACCCACCTCACAGGGTTGTTGTGAGCATATAGAGAGTAATATTTGTTTTTTTTTTGTGTGTGTGTGTCTTTATTTTATTTTGAGAGACAGAGAGTGAGCGGGGGAGGGGCAGAGAGAGGGAGACACAGAATCTGAAGCAGGCTCCAGGCTCTGAGCTGTCAGCACAGAGTCTGACACGGGGCTCAAACCCATGGACTGTGAGATCATGACCTGAGTCAAAGTCAGACACTTAACTGACTGAGCCACCCAGGCACCCGTAGAGAGTAATATTTGTAAAGCTCTCAGCATACCACCTATTCAGTAGGAAGAAACTACGATATATATCCCCTTTCCTTAATAAGTGTTTACAAATACATGAATGCATATTACATTTGCTAAAGATAAAAATGCGAATAGCGTAGTGATTGTAAAGAGGGGGGTCTGGAGATCAGTAGGTGACTAGAGCCAGGTTGGGGTCACTTGGGGTTGTTGGAGTAAAGAAGGAGGGGGAAGACAGGAGGTTTGGGCGGGGAAAGTTTTGGTGGGGCAAGAGAGCAAGCCAGATGTTCTCTGCCTACATCCAACCTCCTGCTGTGAAACCCCAAAGCCCCCATGCAGAGACCTTTTCCTTCTTTTTTTTTTTAAGGTAGACTGAGTTGTTGGGGGATTCTTAGCACAGCATTTCCCTCTTGTCTGTGAGGAGGGTGAGTGGAGGCTGAGAGGCTAAGTGTCTTCCCCACACCACATGGCTCGTTATTTCAGAGTGGAAATGGGTCCAGGTCCCCTCCTCTGTGGGGTCAAGACTCTTTCCGTCTTCTCCACACTGCCAGGTACTGCCTGCTTCTGGGGGGGGGTGGGAGGGAGATAGAGAACTACTTGCATAGGTCTGCCTTGGGCTCCTCCCAAGGCCCTAGTGAGAGGAGTTCACTGAAGTGCAGAGAGGTTAAGTCAAGTACAGCCCAAGGTGAGGCAGGGCTGGGAGTCAGACTCAGGTCTGCCTGGCTCCAAAGCACATTCTTTTACCTTCTGACCAGTAACGCTGCTAATGGTGTTGGCCCCCAGTAGATGTCTGTGCGGGTTTCATACCCTGGATCACCTAGAATTGCACTGCTCAGAGAGTGATGTCCACACACACACACACACACACACACACATGCACACACGTGTGCATGTGTGTATGCGTGTTACTGTATGATAGCAAGTTCATTTGAAGTCCCCAATTTGCTTGCGGACTGTTGGTTCATGCAGACCAGAGGTCTGAGACCTGCAGGTTGAGTATGAAAAAGGGAGAAAGGAACCTTCACTCTTGGGAGCCAGGCTTAGTGTGTGAGCTTGTTGTCTGTATGTCTGGGAGGAACAGAGCCGCCCAGCAGGGATGTGGATGGGACCTGGGCAGACCGCCTGGCTCGCAGAGGGTAGGATGCAGAGGCCTGTGACAGGGTCTAAAGAGTGTGTGTAAAAATTAAGTATGCAAACGAGATATGGTCCGTGGTGTCGAGACTTCAAAGCAGTATGTGGTGGGTGCCAAACGTACAGCCCTAAATATAGGGAAGCAGAACAGAGACTTCCTCTTGGCTCCAGAGGTCTGAGAAGACTTCTCAGAAGTTGCACAAATTAAAAGAAGGCTTGTCTGCCCCTTAGAGAGCAGGTAGACATGGTTTCTAATCCACCCTTCAATTTTAGATGAGGACACTGAGACCCAGGGGTAAGTCACCGTGTTCAGGGTCATATCCCTCGCTGACACTGAGCCAGGGCCCACCCTTCCTGCCCCTCCACCCACACATGGGTTAGTGATCACTGTGTGTGGCAGCTATCCTGAGGGCTAACTGTGACACTGAGCACCTGGAGGAGCTCAGTATCACTTGTCAAATGAGCAGACAAGATCCCAGTTCAGTTCTGGTCCTGGCTTTTCTGTCTCTGAGCAAAGTCAGAGCATTTGCCTCTCAGTTTTGCCCTCTGCAGGATGGGTACAGCATCCCCGCCTCTCTTCTAAGCTTATCTTCATTCACTCAGAATTCATTCAGCAAATACTTACTGAAGGAGTACTTACTGAGAGCCAGACACTCCTGTGAGTGCTGGGCATTTTGCGCTGTACAAAAGAAGCTAAAATCCTGTTCTTCCGGGGTTTATTTTCTAGTGAGGGGCGACAGATAAGAAATAATTACAATTCAGGGTCTGTGTGTGACTTTCCTGGGGCTGCTGTGACCAAGCACCACAAAGTGGCTGGTGTACAACAGGAATTCATTCTCTTACAGTTCTGGAGGTCCCCAGAGGGGATCCTAGGTTCTGGTGGTTGCGGGGAGGCCCTGTGTTCTTAGTTGATGGCGGCCTAGTGCCCGCGGCCCTCTAGGGTTTTCTGATAAGAGCACCAGCCATTGCGTTTAGGGTCCCCTGTACTCTGGCTTGCTGTCCTCTGAAATAATTACTTCTGCAAAGATCTATTTCCAAGTGCACTCATGTTTTGTGGTTCCAGGTGGATGTGAAATTTGGGAGGGCGGGCAGAGGACACCATTTAACCCAGAACTGTTTGTGAGGTAGCAATCACTGCTGAAAAAGCAGGGGCGTGCCAAGGACAGAGGGAGGGGGAGGGAAGGGAACGGGTGGTGAGGTGTTGATGAGGCAGGCCCTGCTGAGCCGGAAGTGTTTGAGCTTCCATGTGGATGGGGGTAGTGGAGCTGCGTGCAGAGGGGCAGCAGTGGCCTTGAGGTGGGTATGTGCACCTGCCAGGACTGCTGGGGACAGTGTGACCCGAGTCCCCAAGTCCTGTGAGATAGGAGAGCGTGAGGGCTGAGGGGGCGTGAGGCCTTCCAGGATCCCCTTGCACTCTCTGCCAGTCTTGGCGAGGACTTTGTCCTTTTGCTCTCTGGAGATGGGAGCCACCCCCGGTTGTGGCCCAAGCGGGAGCTGAAGATGGACTGGTGTGGACCAGCTCACTTAGGGAGTGCTTGGGGTTCACAGGGCCATTGCAGGATGTGTGCTAGCGCCCAGATATTCTCTAGCAACTATTTTCTCTGCGGTTTCTTGTTTCACTGTCAGGGCTCTCTTGGCCCTTTCCAGGCTTTTTCGGTCCTTCTGGATGTCTTTGACCCACCCACGTCCCCACACTTAACCCACAAGCACATAGAAGAGACAGTAGGCAGACAAGGCTGGGGGCGGGAAGCTCTGTGGGAGTGTCCGCCCTGCTGTGAGCTGCGTGTTCTCCCCTGGCCCGGGGCCTGCCTGGTGAATGCTAGGCCTGCGCTAAGGTGTTTATCACCCCGGCATATTTAGAAAATGCTGAGGTCAGTGTGTGAGCTCAGTGTGCTCAGCTCCCGGGTCCTTCTGTGGATAAAGTCACCACGCTGTGAAAAGAGTCGAGTCAGCTCCCTTGGGCAGGAGGCCGCATTTGGCCTTGAAAATACAGGGCAGGGAGGCATGCCCAAAAGTACCTGTGGAGAGACTGAGTGAGCCGTCCTACGGTCCTTGCCAGGGGCCGAGGCCCTGGCTGCTGCCTGTTCTGTGACTGGGCGACGACGTTTTACGCATCCTTCTTATTTGCCCTAAAAACACTGAGGCCTGCCATCTGACGTCATTGAGAAGGAACTCCAGGCCGTGGCTTGTCTTCAACACCCCTGGCCCGGCAGGCGGGGCCTGTGCAGGTTTGGTTTGCACGGCTGCTGAAGGAATTGTGTTTCAGATTCTTGGCGTCAGAGCTGAAGGGAAATCACCTTATCTGGCTGACATTTAATTTCCTCTTTGGGCCTCAATAGGAAGGGGCCTGGCCTGTGTGTGATTAAAGGAAGGGGCCTGGCCTGTGTGTGATGAGAGGCCCAGAGAAGTGGGCCGCTGGGGGGCCTGATTTCAGGCCCTCTCCCCTGCCTCTAACTGCCGGGGTAGCACCCAGAGCAGCCCACTCAGGGAGGTCACCTGGGAGGCTGGTGGCGCTGCCTTCCCTCGGGCGAAGCACCGCTTGAGAAGATAATTCTGGGTTGCAGAGATCGAATTCTCCAGGGCCAGGAGCAGCCAACTCTTTGGTAGGATTTCAGGAGTTGCCTCTGGGCACCACTCACTCATTTCCCTGTCACCCCAAAGCCCCCAAACAAAACAGACACCCGAACAAAAGGAAAGTTGTGAAGTCTCTTCCTGGCTGGAAAATGAGCACTGAAAGGTGTTTTGTGAGATTGTAATTCCTCCTTCAGGGTTATTTCTCAGGGCACTACCCCCCAAGCACATCAAAAGCACTTCCGGAGAGGAGGTGCCTTTTAAATTGTGCAGCCTGGTCTGACAGATGCTGCGACGTTTTGACTCGGGTAGCACCCCCAGAAAGGCTGGGGTCTGGCCTTGTGAGAGGCAGAGGCCCTGCCTACTGGGAGCCGGATGGGTGTTCCCATGAATCCGCTTCCTTGTCCTGTTTCGGAGGCTGAGGGACTTACCTCTGTGCTGACATGCCCTGCGCGCTCAGTATGTCAATACTTGTTGATGGGCAGGGTCTACTGGATGCGGGCCCTGACCGCTTTTGCTGGGCTCTGAGCAGGCAGCAGCATGCCATGAGTTAGCCCGGAGCCTCGACAGCTCCATCTACTGGGACGGTCTCACTGCTGTGGCCTTGGGGACATCACCTGCTTTCTTGGGCCTCAGTTGCCTCATCTCTCACCGGGGAGCTGGATGAAATGGTTGGAATGAGTATCTCCCTTCTTGGCTTCCTTCCCCTGGTGCCTTCCTGCCTCCCCTCACCCCCGGGATACAGGGGTCCTGGGCCGACCTGCCCGCACCATGCCATCTACCTGGGCAGCAAGATCATGAGCTCCCATGTGGCCTTTGTCCCTCCTGGCCAGCACTCACTTCCGGGGTGAGCTCTGACAGGGATGGGACGGGAAGAACAGCTGGCAGAGGATTTCTTGTGAATCTCTAAGCCTGGCTCTGGGAGCAGGTGTCTCGGTCATTCACCAAGAGTTCCTCGCTCCTGTCTCAGGTTTCGTGCAGCCTTTAATCCTTGCCTTGAACAAAGTCCCTTTATTTCTGGATGTTGTTGTGAGAATTGTTTTTGTGGTTATTGCTAAGGTGGAGAAGAATGGATCATGACTACAGAAGTGTATACAATGAACACTCCAAGTTTAAGAACTGTCCATGCATAGGAAAAATACTCTGTGGGACTTTATTTCAGAGATTATTCCTGGATTTTGGTATAATAGGAAATGCTTTTAATGTATTACCTTTATAATAAAAACTGTTAAAATTACTATAAATAATAAATAAATTAGAATTTAATATACAATAGTCACTGTAAGAACTTGCCATTATATTTTATTTAATCCTCACTATGAATCTGTCAGATCCTTTTTAAAAAAAAATACACGTTGGGGCACCTGGGTGGCTCAGTTAAGCATCCAACTTTGGCCCAGGTCATGATCTCACTGTTTGTGAGTTCGAGCCCTGTGTCAGGCTCTGTGCTGACAGCTCAGAGCCTGGAGCCTGCTTCAAATTCTGTCTCTCTCTCTCTCTCTCTCTCTCTCTCTCTCTCTCTTTCTCTCTCTTTCTCTGTGCTTCCCCTACTCATCCTCTGTCTCTTTCTCTCTCTCTCAAAAATGAATAAATGTTAAAGAAAAGGTTTTTAAATTAAAAAAAAATTAAAAATGCATTTTAACCTGGTGTGCCTGGGTGGCTCAGTAGGTTAAACGTCTAACTCTAGATTTCAGTCCAGGTCATGCCCTCATGGTTCATGGGATCGAGCCCCACGTCGGACTCTGAGCTGACAGCACAGAGCCTGCTTGGGATTCTCCCTCCCTCTCTCTCTGACCCTTCCCTGCTATGTTCACTCTTTCTCTCAAATAAATAAACAAACATTTAAAAAATGTTAACCTATTTTTAAGTCGTGGTAGAATATATATAACATGAAATTTAACTTTTTAACTTCTTAAATCTACAGTTCTGTGGCATTAAGTACATTTACTGTGGAATCCCTTTCTTTAGCTCCTTAATCTTATAAATGAGGAAGCGAAAACTTAAAAAAACAAAGATGCTTGCCTAAGGTCACAGAGAGTGAGTAGTTCTAGAAATAGGATTTGAACCCAGGACCCTGAGACTCGAGCTCTGGGATTTCTGATTAGTGGGTGTTTGGCTCCATGGTTTCTTACCGTGCCCCATGCTCCTCACTTCTTTGCAGAAAAGCAGCTCACTCATGTGTATAACTCCTTAGAAAGTTCTGGCATTGGGTTTTGTGTATTTGTCAGGGAAGTGTATTTGTGTCAGTTCATTGTATGTGTGGCTGATGCAGGTACCGCCTGTTGATGGACACTAGGTTGATGAAGGTTGAGGTGTGTGGGCCACTGTGTTGGGAAGGGGTGGGTGTTGGACTTTTTCCAGAAGATGTTTGTGGCAGGGGCCCCAGGGTTCGGGGATCTGGCCTCATCCGGTCTGAGCTTGGAGTTAGAAGGTCTCTGTTTCAGTGCTTATGTCCCTATGTGGGCAACATGCTTTGGCCTAGTTTCCTCACTTAAAAAAAAATTTACCTATTTTTGAGAAAAAGAGAGAGAACCAGCAGGGAAGGGGCAAAGAGAGAAGGGGGCAGAGGATCTGAAGTGGGCTTTGTGCTGACAGCAAAGAGTCCAATGTGAGGCTTGAACTCAAGAAACGGTGAGATCATGACTGGAGCCAAAATCAAGAGTCAGATGCCCAAGCAACTGAGGCACTCAGGCGCCCCAGTTTCCTCATTTCTAAGTGGGTGGGACAATGCTTGTCTGCCCCAATTTTAGGTGATTACAAGCCATGATGTGGGGGGAAGTGCCAGACAAACTAGCATGCTGTCAGGCAGCTTTCTTTGACGGGCATTTTGAGTGTACCCTGGGGGCAGGGAGCGTCTGGGGCCGACCCTGGAGCCCTGAGGGGGTGGATTTGAAGGTGAAGAGTGGCAGGTTTGCCTAGCTTTGTTTTCTTTCGTTTTGCCATCAGCCTGTTTCCACACTAGCTGGTGAAGCACAGCGTTCCTTTGTCTGCTTAGTACTGCAGGTTGGCATGTCTGAGACTCTCTAGCATGTGTCTCTCTCAAGCCCTTGGATTCACGCTGCCCCAAACTCCCGTCTCCTGGTGAGATGAACTGTAATGTCAGAGGTCCCTTTTAACCATGTGATTGTTGAAAGTATACAGCAACGTTCTCTGGGCCTTGTCTGCTGTCTTCCTTGTCTTTACAGCACGTACCAGTCTGTCTTTCCACCCTCGGGTCCTGAGGGGCTGGGATCTGGAGGACGCACTGGTGGAGGAGGCGCTCACCTTCTCAGGGCAGGTGCCGGGCCTGTCCTAGCCGGGCTAACACACCGAGCACTGCTCAAGACGCTGGGTGCAGTCTCGAGATAAAGAAAGCGCAGCCTTACTCTCAAAGAAGCCACCGTCCCATGAGGAAGATACATATACTTGGGACACAATTACGAGGGCGAGGAGAGGTAGCTTGACAAGTGACAGTCACCAGAGGTGCAGCCTTTAGTCTAAATGAATGAAAATGTATTGTTTGGGGCTGGTCAGAGGTGAGGGCCTGTTACGGGGGCTTCTGGGACTAGGTTTCCTGGGTAGCCATCCCCACAGTAGTTTCCCGAGTCATCGCTGGGTCCTCGCATGGTTCATCTGACACGAAAGCCTGGGGTCTGTGCGGGGTCTGCGGGAGTCGTGGCCCTGCCTCACCGTCCGCTTGTTTCTGGCTTTGAGAACGGTCCTCGAAGGCTAAGTAGGTCATGGGTATCTATTTTGAACAGAGCGTGGCTGGGCTGCGTGGCCGTTTAATTTCCGGATCAAATCCTGTTGGGCTTGTTTGTCCAGGAGGCTGGCAGCAAGTGCTCTCTGGTTGGCTGTGTGGTGTATTTATAAAGCGTGGAGACTCTGGAGGTAAGGAGACACTCCACTTCTCTATTCCTGCAGGAGAGCGGTCGGTGGAAGGGTTCAGAAACCTTCAGGAAGCTGGGGGTGGATAGTCGTCCCTTCCTCGCTTCTTTGAATTTTCCGAAAATTGTTGATCCTCACCGATCTTCATGAAACCTTTTCCTTTTAAGAAATCCGATTTAATTTTCACCTGTGTGAGTTGGCCTCGGCTTTGGTTAGTAGCAGCAGCCAGTTGCAGATTTACCGGGTGCTGAGCCTTTCATGTGCATTACCTCATTTAAGCCTCGCCATGGCCTTGGAAAGTGCGTATCATTGTGCCCATCTTACAGGGGAAGAAGCAGAGAACGGTGGTGTGGTAAATGGCTCGCAGGCCAGCTGTGTAAGCCGCAAGGCCGGAGACTTGCACTTGGGGTCTTCTGGGCAGAGTCTGGCCTTCTGCACCACACCACACTGGTCTCAGGGGCCCCGCCGAAGGAAGACATCCCTGCCTGGGAGCAGGGAGCCGCTCCCGGGTCTGGTCTGTTTGGAGGTGAGACAGGACCTCTGGGCTGTGAGCACTGAGGACATAGGGCCTCCAGTGCAACGTGGCTTCCGTCCGGCCCTGGAGTTGTTTTAGCCTGTCACTGGGATATAACTGAACCACGGAGTTGTCCGTTTACACTCTTTGCTGGGTTTTCTCCTGTTTCACTTTTTCTCTAGGTGCTCTTGCGTCTTGGGTGTGTGCCGTGACATGGTGAGATCCCTGACGAATGCAGGTGGTCACGGACTCGTTTTAACCACCTCCTCTGTGTACATCAGCTGTTGCCCTAATATTCCTCCATTGTCAGTATTGCGTGCTTCCTCTACGTTTTTGAGGCATCAACACAAGCTTTTGGGTGTGTACATACTGTGTCTTTCTCTCTAGTTTCTCCTCCCAAAGCTACTCAGAGTTCTGGCAGTAATGCCACCACACGTGGTCATATACATTTGCTGGCATGTCGGAATTTTAGGTGCTTTGCAGAGAGGCATTGCCGCATTGAGTACCCCTAGCAAGGCACGGTCACCCCATTTTATGGATGGGGATTCTCAAGGGATACCGTAGACCTGAGACTTTTAGGTAGCACACCCCATAACTTCCTCTCAAAGTTTCGTAGAAAACTCAGAGATGTGCTTATTTAAAATCAGTTTTATTCTACGAGCGCCTGGGTGGCTCAGTTGTTTGAGTGTCTGACTCCTGATTGCGGATCCCTAGGGTCGTGGGATCAAGCCCCACATTGGGGTCCACACTGAGCACAGAGCCTGCTTAAGATTCTCTCTCTCTCTCTCTCTCTCTCTCTCTCTCTCTCTCTCTCTCTCTCGGTCCCTCTCCCCAACTCACACACACAGACGTTCTCTCTAAAATAAAAAAATAAAATCAGTTGTATTCTAAAGGTGAGAGAGCCCCTTCAAATGCTATCTTGCGGGGTGCATGCTGGGGTTTCCTGGCCGCAGTGCCTGGCCCATCCTAGTTTTCCACCTGCCACTTCCTGCCTTTGTTACTTGATCTGAGTCTGTAGCCTATGGGTTTGGGATAATACTAATTGTCTTCTAAAAGATGTAAATGAGACAACATATGTAAAATCACTCAGGACTCAGTGACTGGATTACTACTTTTGGTCTTTAAACTTGTTTTTAATGCTTATTTATTTTTGAGAGAGAGAGAGAGCCAAGGAGGGGAAGAGAGTGAGGGACACACAGAATCTGAAGCAGGCTCCAGGCTTCAAGCTGTCAGCACAGAGCCCGACACGGGGCTCAAAGCCACGAACCGTGAGATCATGACCTGAGCCAACATTGGACGGTTAACCGACTGAGCCACCCAGGCGCCCCATACTTTTGGTTTTTAAACCATGGTGACTCGGAGCTGCCACAGACCTCAGCCACAGAAGCAGAGGCCTAAGAAGCCACCTCCCTCCTCTACTCTGGAGCCTTAGTGATTTCTCCTGCAAGCCCCTCCCCCAAAGTGAGAAGTGGAGGACGAGGCATAAGGAACCCTAAAGAACCCTTATTATAGCTAGAATCTTTCCAAGATTTTCCCATTCTTCTTGGTTTTGAGGAATGGTAGCTGGTGATTTGGTTCATTTTCTGGGAACCTGAGCTCTGGGAAGTCCATGTTAACTACATAGGCACACTCAAGTTTCCGGGCCCATTTAAAAAAATAAAGAAATGCCAAAATAGGGTTTTAGAAACAGGTACATTGGACACATCAGGACTTTTAGCATACACATATACAGGGACTATGTAATATCCTTGCATCTTGAAGGCCTACAGAGGAAGCATCTAGCAGATTCAGCTTTGCATTTTTGACCACTGAATGAGAGCGCCGAATCCTAACCACTAGACCACCAGGGAGGCTGACCACTGAATGGGAGGCCTTCCATCCCACCCCCACCCCATGTAAGTTTGAGTCCAGACAAGCATAGTGCAAGTTCCAGAGGAACCAGAGGAACCAGGAAGGTGACTAGTGATTTTCAATCTTTGGGGATTCTGATTTCGCATATTTGCCTCGTTGTGTTGAGCAATCTGCTTTCCTTCCAGTCTCAAGGACCTTCAGTCTTGTCAGGGACATAGACCTGGAGTTGTGGCAGCCCTTGTATTTATTTTTTTTTATTATTTTTAAAATTTTTGATACAGAGGGAGACAGCATGAGAGGGGGAGGGTCAGAGAGAGAAAGAGACACAGAACCAAAAGCAGGCTCCAGGCTCTGAGCTAGCTGTCAGCACAGAGCCCGACGCGGGGCTCAAACCCACGAACGTGAGATCTGACCTGAGCTGAAGTTGGAGGCTTAACTGACTGAGCCACCCAGGTGCCCCAGCCCTTGTATTTTTGTGGTGCCGACAAGGGTGCTCTTCTCCAGCGCTTAAGTCTTGGCATGGTGGTGGTGGTGGTAGTGGTGGTAGTAGTTTCTAAATCTTAATGCATTATAAATTAGAAAATTTCAAGCTGTGCTTTTTCTTACTAAAAGAACTGCAAATGGGATTAAGGACAGGACTTTCCAGCATGAGCTGCTCCCTGCTGGGGCTCCCAGACTTTAGTTACACCATATGGCACAGCGGGTTACAGCTACCTGTTTGCCTGTACATCTGCCCAGCTTGATGGGGAGATCTGCACGGGGCAGGGACTTGGCCTCTGCCCTGTTACAGCCTAGGCACCTTACATGTCTCCCTTTATGGGGAACACAATTGGTACCTACATAAAAGATTTGAAGGAGGTGGCGTCACTTCACCCGGCTGAAAAAAGGCTGTGGGGCCAATTGTCATGTCAACGGCAGCTGTTGACGTTGCAGAGTTGGCTCTGAACCACCAGGGGGCGTTGGGAGCTGTGTGGCACCAGGCAGGCCCTTCCCACAAACCTGACTTGTCTACCTTCCCCACCCATACCCATAGTGCCTCTGTTGAGGGACACAAAACCAGTACCCTGGTATTGGATAGGTGCTTTGTAATAAGCCCAAGGCGTGAGTAGAGTTATCTCTTAGTCTGTAGGCCAAGATCTGGAGAAGTCACCCAGTTAACAGACAGGCGAGTCAGTCCAGATTCCTGGCCCTTAACTAATCTGACACACTGCCCTGAGAACAATCCAGCCATACAAGGGTAATTAACATGCCAGCCCTAGAAACTTAAATTAGATCTAAGGAAGAACTTTTCTAAGGAAAAGTGTCCTAACTTTTCTTTTTAAATTAGAGCTAAAATGGGGCATTCTAGAACAGGGCTTTTCAAGCTGTCATCCATGATCCTTAGTCACAGAATCAATCAATTTAGTGGGCTTACAGAGAAAAGAAAAGAAGAGAAAACAGAAAAAAGAAAAGAAGAAAAACTAGCAGTACATCACAGATGGTAAGGCTGATGTGTGTTTGTACCGCAGACCACGATGGAAATCTATATCTGCCTGTGAGTCGTGGTCAAAAATGTCCTAGAGAGATAGAGATTATCGGTTAGATCATTATAGACTAGATTGTTAGGTGCCTGGGGGCAGGGGTCTATTGTTTTTTTTCTTTCTTTTGATGTTCCCTCCATTCCTAACCCAGTGTCCAGTATGTATGTGGTCGGTCAGTCCGTCTGGGAAAACTTATATTTCTCCCTTCTTCCTTCAGACTGGAAGAGGTCAGAGCTCATGCTCCACTGTCCTCCCAAGGAAATGAGAGTGGTGGTGTTTCCCACGCTTCGTGGGTGAGGAAGGCAGAGAGGCCCCAAGCATGTGATAGTTAAGAGCTTGGCCCCGAAGTCTGAGGGACCTGGGTTTGCATTCTGGGGGTGCCCTGTCCGGGCGTGTGGCTTTGGGCAGCTTCTTTAACCCTCCCGAGCTTCACTTTCTCCATCTGTAAGCTTGGGGTAGTAAGGCACCTGCCTCCGAGGTAGCATGAGGATTAGAAGAGAGAACTCGGCACCTCTAGCCCAGTGCCTGACATCTGATAAGCGGTTAGGAAGCCTTGTCTGCTGCTCTTGTTTTTATAATGAATACGACAAGAGACTAAGTAACTCATGTTGGGTCCGCGGCAGGAAGCCCCTGCTAGAGCTCCCGTTCTGTGCTGCTTGTAGATGTGGAACTGAACTAGAAGCCCCAGCCTGCGGTTGGTCGTGTGGTGAAAGGAAGTGGATGTAGCAGTGGGAGCCGGTGTCTGTGCACGCAGAGAGATGGCCGAGATGGTCTGGCTTTGTAGTGTAGAGAAAACAGCATCTCTCATGTGCAGTGAGCTAGGACTATATCACTGTGGAATCTGAGATTATAAGTGGTATTTCTTAGAAAAGCCAGGTCCTTTTTATTTAATCAAAAAGCAACAGTTTCAGTTGAATGGTACGGGGTTTTTTGTTGTTGTTTGTTTGGTTTAACTACACACACGCATGTAGCTATTTCCTGAAGCTGAACATAGCCGTGTGTGTGATTAAACTGGTGCTTTTGTGTCCAACAATAGTGATGTTTTCAGTGAAAGCTCCAAGACCTGGTAAATACAGACTTCTGAAATCAGCAGCTGGATCTGGCAGCGCCCCTACCCAGTCAGAATTAGCTGTGGGAAAGTAAGTAGGGGACATGTTGAAGGTGCAAGACACTGGGCAAAACCCAAAGGGACTTGTTTTGGCATTAGCCCTAACTCTCAAGTCCAAGTTTGTTCAGCTCTGTCGTACAGCATGGGGAGTCGTGAGCCTTCTTTTCCTCCAAAGTTAAAATGTTTTTACCCTTTACATCCCTTAGTGCTGATTGTTTTTGTATTTGGGGAGGGAAAGGTGGTAGAAAATTATTCAATGATTGAAAGTTTCGGGTTTATGGTGTAGTTGGAAACGTGACTTTCTCACTTGTTTGGAAATAGTTGAATGTGACAATTAAGAGCAAAGACTTCAGCTAGACCTATATTTCTAGCTTGCCTGACCTGCTTTTTCCCCCCTTATTTTTTTTCCAGCTTTATTGAGGTATAATTAACAACTAAAAATAGTATATATTTAAGAAGCACAGTAAAAAAATATGGAAACCAGTTTGACAATAAACTATTTAAAAAAAAAAGAAACACAGTGTGCTGATTTCATATATGCATGTACTGTGATGTGATTATCACAGTCCACTTAATTAAGTAACACATCCTCAACAAACTTCAAGGGCAAAATGTACTAAAGGGTTCCTCGATGATTTTTTAAATAATGATAATAAGAGCTCTACCCTTTCTGGAGGGAAACATCATGGTCCTGTTGAAGCCCTGAAACAAATGTTATTTAATCTTCAAGCAGTACAAGAAAGTTTTAATCAGAATAAAACAGCAGATCTGAAAGAAGAAATTAAGCAAGTTTCAGAAGACAATTTCTCTCCATTACAATTGAAGGAAGGTATGGTTCCTATTACTAGGTCACTTCAAAAGGCTTTGCACCATTTATCTCACCTGAGAGACCTGGTTGATGATACCAGTGGGAAACAGTCACCAAAAATGTGAAGAGGAAAATAAAACATTCCAACCCATAGTCACCACAGAACAAAACTGTATTTTTTTCCTATTGTTTAAACTGACAAAGAAATTATAAGTTGTGCATTCTTCTGCGTTTGGTTCAAGTATTATGTTTTTTTATTTTTTCCAAAAACAAACTTGAAAATGTGCATAGATTTTGTGACCTATCTTCATTTGATGCCGAAATACCAGAATGTGAACTGGAAGGAGCCACACTATGTCCCACAGTCTGCTTTTGGTTTTCAGGCCAGTAAATGTCCTCTGTTCAAAGATTTCCATTCCTGAAGCTTACA
>NC_043710.1:72557869-72594435 GCF_006229205.1 Suricata suricatta | reverse complement strand
TGAGAAGTTATTATTTTGATACTAGATTCTTTCCCAGACTTTAGTTTGGGGGCTAGCTCAAACTAATAAAATCTATGAGATCAGTGACCAATTACTCTATGCAATTTGATAAGTAAACTTAAAATGAATATGGAAATTCCAAAAGCAACTCTATAATAAAGCTGTTTTGTAAGAACTGAAAAAAAAATAAATTAAAAAAAAAATTAAGTAACACATCCATCCGTTCCTGTAATTACCACTCTTGTGTGTGTGGTGAGAACACTTAAGGGCTACTGTTGTACCCAAGTTGGTAAAATCACCCCAAAACAAGCACTAGAGACTGCTAGGGAGACCGAGTCAAGCCTACAAAAGCAAAGGGCTTTATTATGGGCTTAAGCTTGGGCTCACAGACTCCACTGACTGGCTGGCCACGTGGAGAGAGCCCCGAACAAAGGCAGGGCAGGGCCTTTTACGCCTTTGGGAGAGGGAGTTACAGGAAATGATGACAGGAGTACAGTGATCCAATCCCTACCCCCCTCATCAATACTGGCAGTTGTGGGAGCCAATCACAATATTTGGAGTATTGACCAATCAGAGTGGGCCTAGGACCCCCACGTGGGGCGTGACTAGGCTTGCCCTTAGAAAGGTCAAAGGTATCAGCTGGCCTCTCCCGATTGGGTTCCCCAGGAGTTGTCCCTCCATAAGGTGCGCCCTTTCAGGAGAAGCCGGCGCCTTCCCCTTTAAGTACAGGGGAAGGCTGGATCCGACCTGCAGCCATCGTGCCCCCCCCCCCGTGGCAGTGCGCCCAGCTCCGGAGCGGCTGGGAAGGCCCAGTGGGGAAGGCTGGATCGGACCTGCGTCCTTACACTACTCTTAGCAAATATCAAGTGTACAACACAGTATTATTTTATTTTATTTATTTTTAAATTTATATCCAAGTTAGTTAGCATATAGTACAACAGTGATTTTAGGAGTAGACTCCTTAATGCCTCTTACCTATTTATCCGATCTCCTGCCACAACCCCTCCAGCAACCCTCAGTTTATTCTCCGTATTTAAGAGTCTCTTATGTTTTGTCCCCCTCCCTGTTTTTAGTATTATTTTTGCTTTCCTTCCCTTATGTTCATCTGTTTTGTATCTTAAAGCCCTCATATGAGTGAAGTCATATGATATTTGTCTTTCTCTGACTGACTAGTTTCACTTTGCATAATACCCTCTAGTTCCATCCATGTTGCAAATAGCAAGATTTTATTCTTTTTGATTGCCAAGTAATACTCCATTGTATATATTTACCATCTTCTTTATCCATTCATCCATTGATGGACATTTGGGCTCTTTCCATACTTTGGCTATTATTGTCGATAGAGCTGCTATAAACATTGGGGTGCATGTGCCCCTTTGAAACAGCCCACCTGTATCCCTTGGATAGATGCCTAGGAGTGCAGTTGCTACAACACAGTATTAGTATCCGTAGCCACGATGCTGTAGTTAGGTCCCTAGAACTCAGTCATTCTATAAATTGAAGCGTGTACTCTTTGACTGTCGTCTCCTTATTCACCCCGCCCCTCAGCTCCTGGCAAGCCACCATGCTGTTCTCTGCCTCTGTGGGGTTGACCGTTTTAGACCCCACATTATCAGTGAGCTCATTTGGTATTTATTTTTCTGTGTCTGGCTGATTTCACTTAGTGTAATGCCCTCCAACCTAATCCATGTTGTCACACATCTGCCTGTGCTGGGTGACTTTGGGCATGTAGCGTAACCTCTCTGCATTCCATCTGTGAAATGGGTTAATAATACTACTACTGCTGGGGAGTTTGCAGAGGGTTCATTGGGAAATATATGCAAAGCCATCATCATAATGTCTGTGTATGAACTCTTTAGCACACGGGCGCTGTCATCACCGTCATCAGCATCATCATCATCACTGATATTAGTAGAGACCGGATTATGGACCTGGCCCTGCCATTGTTCATAGCTGGTCTTGGATACATTGCTGAACCTGAACGCTATTTTCTCTAAAACAAGGGAGAGGCCCAGATGCTTCAGACTCCTTCTACCTCGAATGCTCTGCTGTGCATTCTGTTTCTTCTGAGGCCTCGGGATGTGTCACTGGCTCCCGGGAGGGTGAGATCCCATGTTCTGTTAAGGACCTGTAGCCCTCTGCCCAATGTTAGTCCTTGTATCCTTTGTTTTTCTTTCCTTGATTTTATATTCTCAGTGGCTCTCCCTTTCCCTGGCCTCAGTGGAATGACTCCATGCTTTTCCATGCTTTTTCTAGTGGATTCAGACCATGGGAATGCCTGGTAGGCCGGAGTTAGGTCTCCACGTGGCAGAGCCTCACACCTTGGGGAGGTTACAAACAAGGGTGATCCCTTCCCTTTGCTGCTGGATTTTGAATCCTGTCTGTGTTCATCCTTTCCATATTCCCCAGTCTGAGCATGGGTGCTGCCTGTGTGTGAGGTTGACCAGGGAAAGCCATCATGAGACAGGGAGGACCTTTTGATCTGAAATGAACTATTTTCTCGCTTTGTCTCCCTTCTGGCCTTCGGTTTTCATTGGAACCTTAAAGGGCTTACCTAAGCTAATCTCGGTGTAATTGTCTATTTTGCACGTGCATCTTTGCCAGCCCCCCGCCCCTTTGCAAAAGGTGGAGCTGTGGAGCTCATCTCTGGCCTGCCACTGGGGTTTGAGGGTTCTCTTCCTGTTCTCTGGGACAGCTGTGCACAGCGAATTAATTGAGTCGTTTGCAGCCCACTTCCTGCCTAACTGAACACCTGCCTGCCAGCTGCCGCCGGCGCACCTGCCTGTTACCTGACTCGCCAGCCCTCCCTGTCATGTCGGTGTCTTGCTTATACCAGAAGATTCGGTTTTGTCATTTGCAGTTAGCTTACCGTGTCCTTCCGAGAACAGATTTCTTCTTCACTCAATTTAAAGGTGCCAATGTGTCCCCTTCTGGGACAGTCGCTCTGCATTCCCATCTTGCCACTGTCCTCCCGGTTAAAATCATTGCTGAATGGCAGCCTCCGAAAAGCTGCTGGGAGTCCAGATGCAGAGAGAGGGTATGTGTGCATCATGGTGAGGTTCTCATGCTCGCCTCCCTCTCCCTTGTCCCCAGATGAAGTTTCTACTGAGTCCTTAAAGTGGTGCTCACGGCTTAGAGCTGGTGAGAAATGTTCTTTTAACGGGAGGGACGTAAGTTGCTTTTTAAATTGAGACTTTAGTTTTTTAGAGCAGTTTGAGGATCACAGCAATATTGAGCCGAAGGTATAGAGATGTCCCTCATCCCCCTCCCCACTCCTCCATGCATGACCTCCTTCATTATCAACACGCTCTCCCAGAGGCATACAGTTGTCACTGTTGAGTGAACCTACATGGCGACATCATAATCACCCAGAATCCTTGGTTTACCTTAATTAATTAATTACTTTTTTTTAAAGTGTATTTTGTTTTTAGAGAGAGAGAGAGAGAGAGAGAGCATGGGCAGGAGAGGGGCTGTCAGCATAGAGCCCCAGGCAGGGCTTGATCTCTGAACCATGAGATCATGACCTGAGCTAAAGTCAAGAGTCAGACGCTTCACTGATTGAGCCACTCAGACGCCCCCACAGTTTACCATAATTTAATATTCACTCCCTGTGGTGTACATTTTAAGAATTTGGACAAATTTATAATGACATACATCTAGTATTTTCATGGCCTTAGAAATCCTCTGGGCCCTGTCTGTGCACCTCACCCCGACCCCTGGCAGCCACTGATCTTTTAGTGTCTCCATTGTTTTGCCTTTTTCACAGTGTCATCTCATTGGAATTATACAGTATGAGGCCTTTTCAGATTGGCTTCATGTGGTAATATGCATTTAAAGTTCCTCCATGTCTTTTCATAGGTTGATAGATCATTTCTTTTCAGTGCCGAATAATATTCCATTGTTTAGATGTACACCTGTTTCTTTATCTATTTACCTGCTGAAATGATAAAAACTTGGTTGCTTCCAAGTATTGGCGATTATGAATAAAGCTTCTGTAAACATCCCTGTGCAGGTTCTTTTGTGGACATAAATTTTCATATCTTTTGGGTAAATTCCAAGGAGTGTGATTGATGTTTCATAGGGTAAAAGTAGGTTTAATTTCATAAGGAACTGTCGAACTGCCTTCTGGCTTCCGATGCCAAGCTATTTGGCATTCCCAGCAGCGATGAGTGAGTCCCTGTTGCTCTGCGTCCTTGTCAGCATTTGGTGTTGTCAGTGCTGTGGGTTGTAGCCATTCCGGTAGGTGTGTGGTAATGCCTTGTTATTGTTTTACTTTGCGTTGCCCCGATGCTGTATGACGTGACAAGACTGTTTTTTAAAGAGTGCTGACTTTCTTTGACACTAGAAATTTGTGTGGTTTTACTAAAAACGAGAGTCAGAGCAGAGAATCCAGCCTCCCCTGAAAACAGAAAGCCTTCCAGGTTCATGGCCTCTCTTGGGTCTTCCCAGCTGTTTTCTCTGGTTCAGAATCTCATAGCCGGCAGCATGGTTTTCAGTGGAGCCCTGGCCGAAGTGTGATTTTGTTGTTAAAAATATTGTGGAGGGGCGCCTGGGTGGCTCAGTCTGCTGAGCGTCTGACTTCAGCTCAGGTCATATCTCACGGCTCATGAGTTCGAGCCCCACATCCGGCTTGCTGCTTGTTAGCACAGAGCCCACTTTGGATCCTCTGTCCCCCTTGCCCCCTAGGCCCCTTTCCTGCTCCCGCACACACAAGTGTGCGTGTATACTCGCTCGCGCTCTCTGTCTCTCTTTCTCAAAAATGAGTAAATATTTTAAAAAATACTGTGGAGACACAGCACCTCTTGTTAACTGTTTGGTAGAATTGTGCATCTCAATTTTCTCCTGATGGTGTTCTTGGCTTTTCAAAAAGAAGTTTGTTATTTGGGTTCCTTCCACCCAGATTTGAACTTCAAAAATGGGGTATGACAAGAAAACCATCTGCCATTAAAATTCTTTGATCTCCCTGTGGTTTTGCATTTGCTCTCAGTTTCCTTTTGGGGTTTCTTTGTGAACTTTCATATTTTAAAAATATTTTAGAGGGTTCTTCAGAAAGTTACACTTGGAATTACCACGGGGCCCAGCAGGTCCACCCTAGCTATCTGCGTGAAAGAATTGAAAACAGGGACGCAAATCTTTGTTTACAAATGTTCGTAGCATCCCTGTTTCTAGCACCCATAATGGAAATACCCCAAATGCCCGTCAACAGATAAATGGATGAATAAAGTGTGGTGTATCCATGCAGTGGAATAGCCAGAAAAAAGAATGAATTACAGGTGTGTTACAATATGAATAGACCTCAAACACATGATGCTGTAAGTGAAAGAAGCCAAATATTGTCCAAATAGTGTATGATTCCGTTAACGTGAAATATCCAGACTGCTCTGTATATCCACAGAAACAGCAAGTGGGTGGTTGCAAAGGACTAGGGGAGGGAACACGGGGGTTGACCACCTAATGGTACAGATTTTCCTTGGAGTGACGGAAATATTTTGGAATGAGGTTAGGGACAGCAGTTGTACAACATTATGGCTCCCCTAAGTGCCCCTGAGCTGAACACTTTATCCTAAATGGTTAATTTACGTCCTATGAATTTGGTCTCAAGTAAAAAATTAGGTGAGGTAAGAGACAGGAAGTGCTTAGCACACAGTAAGCACTTAATAGATACTAACTTCTAATTCATTTGATTAACTTCAGTCTTGGTTGGGGTCTGATTTGATTTTTGTGGAAGGATAGAATGACGTGGGCTCAGGGAGAGACACAAAGTGCTGGAAGCAGAGAAATGAGAGTTGATCGAAGCCAGCTAGGCTGTCGTGAGACTCTTGAGGAACGGAGAAAGTCCTGCTTCCCGGTTTCTCATAGGAGCCCCGATAACCGCTTGCAGCCCGTGGGAGCTGGTGGGAGCTCACCCCCATCCGCCCGGCTCAGACAAGACAAGTTTGGGAAGCACTTTGAAAAGTGTGAGGCATGCAGTGAGGGCCACAGAGCAGCTGATTAAGTTAAAGAAGAAGTGGGGAAACAAGCCAAACCCACGCGAGTTGTATCGGTCTTCAGGAGGCAGCAATGGGGAAGTACCCACTGCCCGCTTGCCCTCCCTCCTCGCCCCTGCTTCCTCAGACTTGAGAGAGTGCCCTGTGAGCGCTGAGGGCTCAGTCTCTGCAGAGCCCTGGGCCGCAGGCTTGGTTTTGTGTGCCTCAGTGCTGCTTTCTTCCTCAGAGAAGGGACTTCAGTCGTCCCCTGGGTCTGGACCAACCTTCCCGTGGCGCAGGACCTAGTATCCCTGGACCTGAGGAGAGGCTCTCATCCCTCAGCCGGAAGGGGTAGAGTGGAGGTGGGGGGTTGGCCGGAGGCGGTGGAGGGTGGGGGGCTAGTCTGACTTTCATTGGTGAAGAAAGAGAGTTTTTAGCTCTCCTTAGCACAAAACTGTGGCATGGCGAGCTCTAATTTGAGGATATTACTCAAAGTGAATGGGTACAAGGATCTCCTCCTAATTCTGTTTGCACTAAACGTCTTTACGACACAGTTAGCACCTTTTTACGTACTGGCTGGTTTTTCTGTTGTGGCTTCACCATTTAGCCCCAGAGTAATGTCAGCCCTGGTGTAGAAAGAAGGGAGATCGTTGGACTTGGGGTCTGAAGAGCAATAGTTCAGCAGTTGAGTGTGCAGGATTTCTGTTTAGTTTTAATATTTCATCTGTTAAACTCTTGCTGATTTTGGACCTGGCACCCCTCACCCCCGCCGCCCTTGGGGCTGCCGAGTGTCCTTGATGGGTTTCCTGTGCCGCGGGTGGACCACTGATTGATTGACCTGACTAGGCCAGTTAGGGCTCACTCTGAAGTTTTCCTTTTTTTTTTTTTTTTAAGTTTTTAAAAAATTAAAACACTTTTTTTTTTTAGTAAAAGGGAAGAATTTATTGTGAAGCCTGGCTATCTCCAAGGCTCCAAGACCATAATTACAGCCACGTTGTAGGACATTAAAATGGAGCTTTTCCACAGAGGCTCAGTGCAGGGGAATCCCATACCGAAGTGAACGTGAGGCAGCCCATGTGAAAGATACAAAGGAAAAGCGTAGAACTGGACCCCTCAGCCAGATCACAGATACTGGGGGGGAGTCAGACTGTGGGAAGGGAGAGGAGTTAATGGAGAGATGTATTTGGAGACATCTACCATCTGTCCCGTTGTACCCACCGTCACACCACCCAGTGTCCGCCTGAGGAGAGCAGCCAGGCCTGTGGGCATCATTTCAAGCCCATCTCCCCGAAGTTTTGAGCTTGAGGCCCAAGAGCCTTTTCCTCCGAGGTGGTGAAGCCGGAAGGGGGCTCAGGAGCTCTGGTATCAGGTTTCCTGCCTGGAGGAGAGAAAGCCGGCCTGCCAGGGCATCGGAGGGGCCTGCAGGCAGAGAGAAGCAGAGAGAGGAAACGTGTTCATCTGCGGGTCCCCAGCCACCCCTCCTGTGACCGAGTTTCTCTTTGGCCTTGGCTAATTGGAGGTGCTTTGTTTAGTGGCTCACAACCAGGGTCCCAAATAAGAGACAATTGTGATCTTCAGCAACCACTGGACTTCTCTTAGCTCATCTTTTCCCTCACGTGTCCCATGGTAACAGTCATTGCCTCACCATTACTGGAGTGTTCAGACGCAGTCACACCTACATGGAAAGTTCGAGGGGGATTTTAACGTGACAGCTCTGTGACAAGCAGACCCTCTGTTTGTTCTCCATATTTAAGAGTCTCTTTTGTTTTGTCCCCCTCCCTGTTTTTATATTATTCCCTTCCCTTAAGTTCATCTGTTTTGTATCTTAAAGTCCTCATATGAGTGAAGTCATATATGTCTTTCTCTGACTAATTTCACTTAGCATAATACCCTCTTGTTCCATCCATGTTATTTCAAATGGCAAGATTTCATTCTTTTTGATTGATGAGTAATACTCCATTATATATATATATACACACTTCAGGTCTTGTTGATAGTGTCTGTGACAGTTTTATTAACTACTTGACACTTAATGAGTTTATTGTTCTGAAGCTATTTGTTTCGTCGTTCAACTGAAACATTCTTTCAGAAATAAAGGATGTCCTTAGCATGTTCCATTTTTTTAATCACAGACGTATGACAAGCTTAACCTGACTTAGGTATTTGTAGAAGTGAGTGATGGGTCTTGATAAATTTTGGCCTTTTCAAGCCTAATAAAAGTGTCCTCTGAGGTGAGCTCTAAGTGTATCTCGGTGAGCACCGAGTATGGATTCCATACCCATGGGCTGTTCCCTGCACTTCTGTGCAAGGGAAGATCATGCCGAAAGTTCAGAGTGATGCCACATTTGTTTCACTTTGAAGTTAAGGAGCCTTGGGTTTGAATCCCAATGTTGCCACTTACTAAACTATGTTGTCTTTGAGCCTCGATTTTGTCATCTGCAAAATGGGAATAATCCAACCCTGCAGATTGAGAATTATAGGAGCTGATGTACTTAAAGTCCTTGGCCATGTCTTTTATGTAGTAGGGGCTGGGTAAATGGGGCTGTTACTATTAAAAAATGAAGGTTTTAGTACCAGTCACAACTAAAGGGGGTGAAACTAGAAAAATATGAATTTGAATTTGACATTTAAAACAATCAAATCAGTACAATAAAAATCAATTTATCAACTATTCCTGGCTGTCTTGTCTGTGCAAAGGGTGTGGGTGCGGGGGATCAGAAGGTGTATAACACCGTTCTTGTCTGTTCGGGGAACAAGTCATGTACATATAAAAAAACAGATAACGCAAGGAGTTGGGCTTCAGAGGATGGCAGAGGATAAGAAACTGGGAGGCATCGCAAAGAAGGAACTAGAGGTGATGGAAAAATGAGGCAAGAGAAGCGATGTAAAGAATTAAACCTTTAGGGTGATCTCTACGTTTTTAAAAATGTTTTATTTATTTTTGAGAGCAAGAGAGACAGAGCACGAGCAGGGGAGGGGCAGAGAGAGAGGGGGAGATAGAATCTGAAACAGGCTCCAAGCTCTGAGCTGGAAGCACAGAGCTCAACACGGGGCTCAAACTCACGGACCGCATGACAACCTGAGCTGATGTCAGACACTTAACCAACTGAGCCACTCAGGTGCCCCTAGGGTGATTTAGAAGAGGCTGAATCATATATACGCATTATGCATTATGTCTCATTCCCTTATTTTGTGTTTCCTTTGTCTTCCTGATTCCATCCCAGACCCGCTGTTTCTGATCAAGATGGTGAAGATCCACGCCCATAGCACATTCCAGACTCTTAACGTTTTTTTTGAACTCTTTTCTCTGTGAACAGTTGGCTTTTTGTTGGCCCACACCCTTCAATGATCAGAATTCTCCTGGCAGATTCTGCCTCCCCCCTCCCATTTGCTCTGCCTTATTTTAGTTTCGTGCAATGTAAGTAGCCTTTTCGGGAATTTTATCATGTTGAATCGTGGCCACTCATTCAGCGGCTGTTTGTTGAACACCTACTATAGGCAACAGGCAGGGCAGTGTGCTAGCGGGGATTGGGGACTAGAAAGATTGATGAGACAGGGTGGTCCCTGCCCTGAAGTAGCTCACTTAGGGGAGGAAACAGATGGGCAGATGGACTCTAATTAACTGTGATTAGTGCTTTATGCTGCTCAGGTAAGGAGAGACATTTGGCGGGAGCCCCAAGTCCTCCCGCAGCCGCTTGCGGCTGTGCTCACTTCGTGAAGGTCCACCTCCTGGAGCACAGTCTGCGCAAATGCGTTCCTTATGAGGGTCTGCAGCTCTGACGTGAGATTGCTCTGCGTGGGTCCCTGCTTGGTGAAGCGTTTAAATGACAGTCCCTGTTGTCACCCCCCACGCAAGTCCTCCTCCGGGCAGAAAGTCTAGATAGAAAACTAAGTCTGATCTCTTCCTGTCCTCCCACAAACGCACGCCTGCATCTCCCCAGGCTTCCCTGTCTCAGAAAGGGCACTGCCATCAACCCTGAGGCCTGAGAGCCCTCTTATCTCATTAGTCATCGTGTCCCCGTCAGTTCTGTCTCCTCCTGCTCTCCGCTGAGCCACCATCTCCTACTGTGGGTCATGTTTCTGGTGACTGGTTACTGGGCTCTGAAAGTAGAGCTCTTTACCAGCCGAAAGTGTGTGCATGTGTGTGTGTGCGTGCTCGCGTGTCTGTTGTGTCCGTATATACCTACTGGGTTGTAAAGTGTCTTTCCTAGTCTGTAAGTTATGGTAAAAAAAAAATTGTAAAGTTTCTGTTTGACAGACATCTGCACTCTCACTCTGAGCTGTGGCCACAATAAACAACTTTTTATGATGCAAATTGGATGATGCTTCTCTTTTGCAGGGTCACATACCCTTAGGAGAGGTCAGTCTGTGTAGTCACGAGGTCTGTGCAGCCTGGTCCGTGCGGCCCCTTGAGCCTCATAGCTCTATCTGTCTCATGGGATTTGAGACCCCCTGGGGCCTCTGCACGTGCTCCCCTGACTTCTCAGATGCAGTCAGGCCCCACATGATCTGCCCCATGGTACCCTGGACTGCAAGTTCACAGCACTTATCAGCACTCACTACATCCATAAAGAAATAGTTCTTTGTTCACTAGATGTCTGGGGACAGGATCACAAGCTGGCTCCCATCGCCCATCCCGAGGGCAGGGTCTGTGATGTCAATCAGCGCGATACTTCCTGGGTATTCTGTTAGCTGCTGATGGCAAAGGAAGGCAGGAGTCTCGTTTTTGGCATCATTGACTCTTACCAAATTTTCCGTACTCTCTTTTTCCTGTCCGGCCTTTCTAGAAAGCATTCCTTTAACAAGCCATGTTTATTTCTGTAGATGGTTTAGATGGTTCAGAATCTTTTGAGTGGGTTTTTTGTTTGTTTCTTTGAGATTATCTTTTAACTTGGTGGATTCCCAATGTCCTGTTTGAACTGGGTGAAGAGCTGTCGGCCCAAATCTTTTGGGCGGGCCCTCAGTCCCTCTGGGGATGGGCAGTGTGGTCTTGTGAAAGAGTCCTAGGCCCCCAGGCCAAGAGAGAGAGGCCTTGGCTACACTGGTTCTTTGCAATTCAGACCTGAGATGACTTCCTGGTCCATGACATAGGAGTGTTGGCTGTTCAGGAAGGTGGTTTGGTTCCCCCCTCCCCCCACACGCTTCTTACTTGGATCTCCTTGTTCTTGACAAGGTTTCCTTTGTTATTGGGGAGACCCTGCAGGCCCAGTGGTATAAGACCCAACCAAGGTCAAGGGCAGTTCTCTCATCTGTCGAGTGAATGTTGCCTGGGCCAAAGCCATTCAGATTCCTTCTCTGTGTTCATATACTGGTGATTTTTTAAACCTTGATATTTGACCTTGAGGCCCTTCTGGCTTTGATTAATGCAATGACAATTCTGTAACCTGCTTTGGCCCCAAAATCATAACTAAAGTGAAAATACTCACAGCTTTTGTTTATTGAGTTTATATGCCAGATGTGTGCTCAGAGCGTCTGCGGTGTGTTACCTTCCCTCCCACCCATTTGGTGGAGTAAGTGGCAGATTCCTCATTTTGCAGAAGAGGAAACTGAGGTCCAGTGTGTTCAAGAAACTTGCTGAGATCTTCTAGTTGGAGTTCTGTATAGGACCCCATTCTCATTTTAGTTACAGCTGCCCTGTTATTCTTTTTTAAAATGTTTGTTTATTAATTTTGAAAGAGAGAGCTTGAGGCATGGAGGGGCAGAGAGAGGAGAGGGAGGGTCCCAAGCAGGCTGCACACTGTCAGCGCAGAGCCCAGCGCAGGGCTCGATCTCACGACCTGGAGATCATGACCTGAGCCAAAATCAAGAGTTGGATGCATACCTGACTGAGACACCAAGGCGCCCTTCTTAATTTTTTTCTTTTTTTTTTTTTTAACTTAGATGATAATGGTTATAAACTCCTTGAGAGCAACTTTCAGTCTATTCTATATGGTCTGTGTTCTTGATTTGTGTAATCCAGGTTTTCCTGGGTGAGATGCTTGCTCAGGAGGCCTGGCTATCTAGTCCCGGCCTTAAGTCCCGTGCTGGGTGCTGCCCTCTCCGTTCCTGCCCCCTCAGCCCCCCGTGGTGTGAAGTACGTGCTGATAGGATGGAGTGCACACTCTGGAAATGGGAGTTGGTTTCCCCTCTTCCCGACTTCTTTTTATTTGTAAATGCTTCTGTTTGTCTTCTCTGGGCCGCATTCATTTTCCCTCTTTACTGCTACAGTTTATTGCTCTTTGCTGGCTCCTTTATTTTTATTTTCTAAACTTGCCTGAAATGCATCTTGATTTTGGCATCTTCAGATGTTTAGAGCCCTGCACGTTGTTACTGATGATTTCCCTCATTTTGCAGAATTCCATTTGGTTGCAAGTGTATTTTGCAAGACTCTGCTTCTTTCCTTTCCACCATTAAATTTTAATATTTTTTTCTGTTCCTGCTCTTTTATAGAAATTTATCTTTCTTTTTTTTTCTTTTAGATTATTATAATAGACCTTCCGTGTGCTACAGTTGGACTTCCCATCAGACCAACTTGGGAATTGCAGGTTGGAGTAGAGGGCCCCTTTACGGTGTCTTCACTCTTTCTAAAGGGCAGATCTGTCCCTACCATGTGGTGCTCTCCACCATCCACTGGCTCTGATAAGATCAGTTCTGAACACGTCATCACTGTGTGGGAGACCGTGGGAGACCTTCCCCGCTGCCTCTTCACCCACACCTCACCCGCCATGACACCCTGCTCCCCCATCTACCAGACCAGCAGTTCTCAAACTTCTTGTTTCAGAACCCCTTTGAAAAGTCTTAATGATTAATGGCTTCCCCAAAGAACTTTCAGTTATGTGGATCGTAGCTAGCAATATTTACAATATTAGAGAAATCAAAATTAAAAAGATTTAAAAGTATCTGTTAGTTTAAATATAGTCATAATAAATCCATTACATGATAACGTAAATCACATTTTTAATGAAAAATAACTATTTCCAAAATAAAAACATTTCATGAGAAGAGCGACATTGATTGTTTCACATTTGTCCAGATCTCTTAGATGTCTGCCTTCATGGAAGGCAGATGGACTCTCATAAATGCTTCTGCATTCAGTCCATTGCAATATGTTGCTTTGGTTGAACTGTACAAGGACAACACAACCTTACACAGATATGTGGTTGGAAAATGGAGGAGTATTTTAATAACCCTTTCAGTTAACTGTGGGTAATCTTTGAAACTACAACAGAGCTTGACAAGTGATAGTTTCCTAAAGGTTCCTTGCAACTGAGAATCTGAAACTATATCAGTGAACTTTTTGCACTTTGTAACATTAAAATCTTGTACTTTGAAATGATCTTTTATGCATTTTGAGACATCATGCATTAGCCCTTTGGAAAATATCACTTTTGTTGATTACTATTACTCTTATCTGAAAAGTCTAAGAATTAGGATGCTCCAAAGCTTGTAGTGAGCGATACAAATTTTCAAATTTTTAGTTTTTGCTCGAAAGCTCAAAAAAATCTTTTTAGGAGCACCTGGGTGGCTCAGTTGGTTAAGTGTCTGGCTTCGGCTCAGGTTCGAGCCCCGTGTCAGGCTCTGTGCTGACAGCTGGCTCAGAACCTGGAGGCTGCTCCAGATTCTGTGATTCCCTCTCTCTCTGACCCTCCCCTGCTTGTGCTGTCTCTCTCTGTCTCTCAAAAATAAATTAAAAAAAATTTTTTTAGCCACAAGTATCATCAGTTTTCCTTGAAATAAGAAGCTTACTTTATTTATTTTTGAGAAAATTTCTATAGGTACCCAAGTCTGAATAACCATAGTTTTTCTGTTATTCTTTCAAATAAAATGGTGCTCCATGAAAAAGAGTGGCTAATCCGGCTTGCAGCTCAGTCACACAAGCGTTTTTTCCTTCCTGATAACTGTCATACTTTGGCTGGCAGCAGAAGTGCTTTATGGGTCTCACCATTTTGTCAGATTAGATATTAAAACGATGTATACTTAAGGGTCAATATTTAATACAATCAATACTTTTTTTACTGCTTCATTGAGGACATTCTTTGGTGAAATTGACTTTTTTTTTTGTAAAGCGTGAATGCATGGCAGTGGGGAATAGAGTGACCACTTATATAGTCTGACGCCACTCCTTAATTCTTGCTAAGGCACTAGTAGTTTTACCCACCTTTGCCTTTGCACCATTGGTGCAAATGTCAACACGGTTGAAGGTAGTTTTGACCTTGCAGCACCCACAAAAGTTCTTGGACCATACTTTGAAAAACAGACTGTCTTCATTCGTCTGCACACAATGGATTCTCTTACTTTCCATCTGCCTGGAACACTTGTCTTCACCAGCTCTTCAACCTTGCGTGCAAGTGTCCATGCACACATACATACATATACATGTTATATATACATACATACATACATACTAGTTTTAATAAGCATGTGTTCACAGATCTCTCACAGTAGACTAGACTGTGAGCCAGGTTTCATATTTATCTTGGCAGTAGCTCCAAGTTACTGTACCTATTAAGTGCTGACTCATTCAGTGTTGGCTCTTTTCATCATCATTGTATCATTATTGTGAGGGCTTAATAAATGTGTTTTGAACAAATGAAGAGTGTGGGTTAGTATTTTTCCAGATTTTCCTTAGAACATTGGTTCTCTGTGATGTTAGTAAGTGTTAAGCATGAAGGGCATGTGTGGCTAACTCGAGTTAGGGAAGCTCAAGCAGGTGTTTAGTTGAAAGATTTCTCCAGATTCTTCATTGTATAATGTGCACTGTGAATCTTGAAGCAGGTAGAAGTCAATAGACTGTAGTATTTCTTAAGATGAATAACGTGTGAGCGTCCTTTTCTTGGCATATCTCCTAGAAGTAAGGTTTCTTAGAATATTCCTTGGGAAATAATTGTGTAGCCTGGCTTTTCCACTTTTACAGATGAGGAAACTTGATTACCTGTGTTCATTTGTGCATTAATTTATATCTCAGATATTTTATTAGTACCTTCTAAAAATTAGGTTCTGGGGTGCCTGGGTGGCTCAGTTGGTTAAATGTCCGACTTTGCCTCAGGTCATAATCTCACAGTTCGTGGGTTTGAGCCCTGCATCAGGCCTGTGCTGACAGGGCAGAGCCTGGAGCCTGCTTCAGATTCTGTGTCTCCCTCTCTCTCTCTCTGGCCTTCCCCTGATCACACTGTCTCTCAAAAATTAATAAAATGTTTTTAAAAAAAGTAAAAATTAGGTGCTAGTGGATATAGGCATGCAGTGCGAGCAAAAAAAAAAAAAAAAAGACTTGGAGAAAATGCTAATATACTATTTGTATCGAGTAGATGGTCACGTCAGAGATTTAAGTATGCATCCGCTGATCACCCGACATTACAAGTGGTGTGTCAATGATATGTAGGAAGGTACCCAGCACTATACCACTTGCTTTTTGTCTTCCCCATTGTCAAGGCTTAGCCCCTCCTGTTTAGGGATTCCTCTCTACACTTTGTCACTGCCAGTATCCCTGTGAGCCAGATAACTAATGAAGATCATTAAGCTGTGGGCCATTTGCCCAAACCTGTCATCTGAGAGGATAATGTGTCAGAGATAAGATCTTTTAAAATGTGGGCCAGCCTCCACTTAGTGCCTGGCACATAGTAGGTGTGTGTTTATGTTGATTGGCTGAACAAAGAATGAATACGTGTGCCTGAAAAATCTGAGACTCAAGGACAGATTCCACACTGTGGAGTCATTGCCTCAGTGCCCGGACTCGCCACACCGACCAGGGTGAGCTGAGTAAAACCAAATAATGTGCTGTTCATGCTTTGCTGCTCTGATCTGGCGCATTCAGGGCAGGGGTGGGGGGAGGGGTGCAGTGACTCTTCCCTTCTCTTAGGCTCAAGACAAAAGGCACATCACATCCGACTTTCTGTTTTGCTCCAGTACTGCCCGTACATGGGGTGAAATGTTAATACGTTCCTTACGTGAATATATTTAATCAAAGGACATGATACTGATACGGTAAAATTGGCCTTTGGTCTTCTGATTGCCGGGATGGATGATAGTAGGAGGCTTTGGAGTCAAGACTTCAGTAAGAAGATTAACCTAGCGTTTAACTCGATGTTCCATTCTGTGAAGTCACCTACAGAGAAATCAAACATCTACATGGTCATTAACCAGTGCCTTCGGTTCTTGGCATGCGGCCTGCCCCACTTTGGGCTGGATGAGTTCTGCAAGTGCAGAACTCTCCCCGCACCCCCTCGCATGGTTAGATGGACAGGAAAACATTCACCAGCCCAAATTATCCTTTTGTTTCAAAGCCTGAAACTTCCTCAGCCACATCATGTTCCTACCAGAGTATGAAAATTAATAGGCTTTAGAGAGGCCGAGGGTTGAGTGGAGTCACTTCGAGAACGGCATATATCTGGATTCCTGATTTTTCAGGTGTTGTTCAGAGACTGAATTAAGAAATCCTATACTCAGGGAATTTGGGCCTTCTTGATTTCTAATTTTTGTGATTGAGTTAGAGTTGCAGAAATATCATGAGTTGCTAATTTAAAAAAAATAATAATTTTCTTTCCTTTGTAAAAGTAATTCACGCTAATTGTAGGAACTTGGAAAACTATCAAAAGGCATAATGCTGAAAATTACCCATAATTCTAGTACTCGGAGATAATCACTACAAACCATTTTGTTGTATTTGCATGTATTTTTGTACGCATAATTAAGATCATTGTGGATAAATCTCAATTTCTACTTTCTCTATTTAACATAAGAATATTTTCTCTTGCATTGAAAGCAGTACAACATAGGAGCTTATGTTAGTTTCCTGCGGCTGCTGTAACAATTTTCACAAATGCGGTGGCTTAAAACAGCAGAAATGTATTCTTCCACAGTTCTGGAGACCAGAAGTTCAAATCAAGGTATAGGCAGGGCCGTGCTCCCTCTGGAGGCTCTAGGGAGGTCTTGTCTCACTCCTTGTCCTACTCAGCTTCTGGTGGCTGCTGGCATTCCTTGGCATGTGGCCTCATCTCTCCCATATCTGCCTTTGTTTTCACATGCCTCGTGTGTGTGTGTGTGTGTGTGTGTGTGTGTGTGTGTGTGTGATCTTTGTCTCTCATGAGGACACTGGTGATGGCCTCTAGGGTCCACCCAGATAATCAAGGCTGTCTCTTCGGGGCTCCTGGGTGGCTCAGCCGGTTAAGCGTCCAGCTTCGGCTCAGGTCATGATCTCACAGTTCGTGGGTTCCAGCCCCGCATCGGGCTCTGTGCTGACAGCTAGCTCAGAGCCTGGAGCCTGCTTCAGATTCTGTGTCTCCCTCTCTCTCTGACCCTCCCCTGCTCAAGCTGTCTCTCTCTCTCAAAAATAAATAAAAAACATTAAAAAAATTTTTTTAAAGGCTGTCTCTTCATCTTAAGATTCTTATCATTTTAAAATGTTTATTTTTGAGAGAGAGAGAAAGAGCATGAGAGCGCATGAACAGAGGAGGGGCAGGGAGAGAGGGGAACAGAGGATCTGAAGTGGGCTTTGTGCTGACAGCAGAGAGCCTGATATGGGGCTCGAACTCATGGACTGAGATCATGACCTGAGTCAAAGTCAGATGGTTAACCAATTGAGTCACCCAGGCTCCCCAAGATTCTTATCTTAATCCTATCTGCAGAGACCCCTTTTCTTTCTCTCTCTTTTTTTTTTTAACATTTATTCATTTTTGAGAGACAGAGTGTGAGTGGGGGAGGGGCGGAGAGAGAGGGAGACACAGAATCTGAAGCAGGCTCCAGGCTCTGAGCTGTCAGCACAGAGCCTGACATGGGTCTCAAACTCATGAACCGTGAAATCAAGTCCTGAGCTGAAGTCGGACGCTTAACCAACTGAGCCACCCAGGTGCCCCAGAGACCCTTTTCTATATAAGGTAACATGTACAGGGTCCAGGGTTAGGGCATATTATCTTTGGGCCAGCCTACCGTAGGTTTTAAGAGCATGGACTTTGGAGCCAGACTGGGTGGGCTCAAGCCCCTGTGCTGTCTCCTACTAGCAGGATGTCCTTGGGCAGGTGTCTTAAGTTTTGGTGTCTCCACTTTCTGATCTATAAAGTGGGAATAATAATCTTAGGGTAGTGCCTGGCCCATGTAAAGATTAGCTGTTATTCTTGTAATTGTTGTTTTCATTAAAAATTCTTTGTAAAATGTCATTTTAATGTCTGCATAAATCTTGATTTATGAATATACCATAATTTACCTAATCATTTCCTTTTGTTGGCTGTTAAGTTTATTTCTAGGGTTTTTTTCTTATCAGTGTATAACACTGCCATGGATGCCTTTGAGCATTGTTTGTCCACTCTTCTGATTCATTCTCCAATGTAGAGTTCTGAAAATGGAATTCTAATGGCAAAGGGTGTGTACTGTTTAAGCTGCTTAATAAGAATTTCCATATTGCTTTCCAGAAAGATTGTGCCTATTATACTCCTACCAGTAGTTGAATGATGAGGGTGCCCATTTTACTGTGGCCATACCTGCATTGAGTGTTATCATTTTAAACATTTTCAGGTATTTTTGACATTGTCTGTCCTTTAAAACTGAAATGTAACATAGCAAAGGGACTCAACATAGTGGTTCCTTTAGCAAGGAGTATTCTTGCAAGGCAAGAAAACTTCTAATGAGAAACGATACCCTTGCTTTGTCAAGCCTCCAAGTGCTTTCTCCATTTTGTTATGAAGTCTGTGTGTTTTCCTGAGTGCTTTCGAGGTTCCAGGGAGGGGTTTGGGGGAGAGGATGGGTGAGTAGAGGGACAGTGCTAGGTACACAAGGATTTTAGCAAAATGGTTTCCTTTCTGCTCTGAAACCTGGACATGGAAAACTCTGAAAACACTTGAACGGAACACTGATCAATTTAATTACTTTACAGCTACAGCTACTTGAAGGACAGGAGGCTGGGGTAAGGAAGGGCCACCTCCTCTGCTGCCTTCCAGAGAAGGTGGGAGACCAGTTTGGGAAGGGCGGAGGGAAAGTCTGTACCCGTTCTTTGCACCCCTGCCTCCTGTTAGCCTCCTTCCCTTTCCTGGGGGCTGCCCATTGCAATCTGATCTTGTCCAACCCAGGCCTCTGGACTGGAGAGGAAGAGTAGGGTGAAAGACAGGCTGGGGTCTTTCCCCCCGTGGTGATCTGATATGGGCGTTCAGTGCATTCCAGCTACAGCTGGTCACACACAAATTCAGCAATATCCATCCCAGTTATCAGGGGCTAAATGGTAGCCCCAAAGATGTGTCTGAATCATGTTACATTACCTAGAAAAAGGGTCTTTGTAGATGTGATTGAGAGAAGGATTTGGAGGTGAGACCATTTTGGATTATCCAGGTGGACCTTAAGTGCCATGAGGAGTGTGCTTCTAAGAGAGAGGAGGAGGGAGATTTCACACTCACACAGAACGCAGTGATGCAGAGGAGAGGTGCGGCCACAAGCCAAGGAATGCCGATCCATAGCCACCAGAAGAAGCTGGGAAAGGCAGGGGGTATAGATTCTCCCCTTGAGTCTCTGGAGGGATTGTGGCCCTTGCCTACACTTTGATTTCAGGCCCCAGGACCTGAGGACTGTGAGGGAATAGACTTCTGTTGTTTTGGGCCTCCCAGTTAGCAAGAATTTGTTATGGCAGTTATAGGAAACTCCTACGCCAGTCTTTGCTTCGTTCGGCAAGACCGCTCCACTGATCGTGTGCTTGGCGGTGTGGCAATGCTGTATGCTGTCACGGCTTCTCAGCTTCTCTGAGTTTCTGTGCTTACCTTGTCGTGACTCAGCAGTGAAGGGTTGGTGAATGACTACCTTTGAGTGGCAGTGGGGTCTAGTCTTTCTCCCTCATTTCATGGATGAGGAAACCAATGCCCAGAGAGAAAGTGGTGGCACAGGGACGAGATAGAGCACAGGTGCTCTGCTGCTCGGAATGGAGAGAGCTGCCTACTGGGACCAGGCCTGGGTGGAGCAGCCTGTTGGGATGGTCAGCTGGTGTCCCTGTTTCTGCTCAGTGAAATCCCACTCTTGGTGAGCCTCTGGAGCACTGAGCTGCCTAGAAGGCCCAGAATTCAGGGGAATCTTGGAAGCCTTTGCCACTTTTAGCCAACAGCAGCAGGCAAAGGATCTGTCAAGGGCAAGGGTCATGGCTTGCCACTGACTTAATTTCTAGCCAACCGCTTCAGTCTCTGCAGCCCAATTTTAAACTTTCTACATTTTCTGAGTGGTAATTATGTCTTAGAGAAAAAATATGGGATTAGACTACAGTCATCTTGACTTATGCCGCTGAATAAAGTCCATCCAACTGAACTCAGCATTCAGGGCCCCTAAAGAACCTTCCCCTTTCCATTCCTGCCTCTCACCTCCCCTCCTTTTCCCACATCTTTATCTCTGAGCCTCACCAAGATCATTGCTCCCTGCAGAGGGGGTAGAAGATGTTAGATTTAGGAAACCTTCCAGTGGGAGAATTCATGGTTGACCAACTCAAGAACCAATGGAAGAAATATGCCAAGGGGATGGTAGGCATACATCTTTGAAGCTTTCAGGAAAACAAAAGTTTACTTTTACTAAAATAGACTATAAAAGCAGCACCAACAGCCTGTATTAGTCCCTAGTATGTGAGCTAAGTCATCTGGTCTACCACCCAGCCCAGCTGAGCCACCAGACGACTGTAGCCACATATGTAACCAGGCAAGACCAGGGAAAAACCACCTGGCTGAGCCCAGCCCTGAATGTTGACCCACCAAACCATGAATAAATAAAATTTTTATTGTTTTAGACTAAAAAGAAAACCTACAGTAAATTAACTATCAAATCATTACACTTCTTATAATTACTCAATTATTCCTCGTTTGCTATAGATACTTTTCAGAGTCTCTTACCTTTGTATTTTCTGTGAAATTCTTACTTGCTTTGCTTTGTTTTGGGTAATGCCCATATTAAGAGCCCCTTTTCCCTAGTGCCTGGGCCGCCATCTTAGTGTGTAACACAGCTGGGATTTTATGAGTTATCTGTTGGATCTCCTCTCTGGGGTCTCACACATCCCTCTCATCCTTTCCTCTCAGTTATTATGGGACGGTAGTTAAGAGTCCCATGTCACTTTCTCCCATCTTTTATTTTTCCCAAGACTGTGTTCTGGAAGCCTCTCTTTCTCCACCCTCTACTTCTGTTCTTTTTCTGGTCCCAACCCTGATCCCTTATTCTTAAGTCCTTGATTCTTGGTTGCAAGGTGCTCTCAGGCCAATTGACCTCAGCGGAGAGTTTGTGTAGGAATCTCAGGAATGTGGGGAGTGAAGTGTGACCAGCCTGCTGGGAACTGGAGCGGGGAGCCCCTCAATCCAGAGGCTGCGCAGTGCACAGTCCTGCTCACCTCCTGTGTGTGTATGTGTGTGTGTGTGTGTGTCCCTGGATAACGGCTCACCACAGCTGGCCTAAGTTTGCACATTGTCATCCTCAAATGAGGAGGGGAGGAGGCAGTGTAGCTGGCCCTGGCAAGTGTCCCTCCCCAAGCCAGTCAGTTTGGGGAGGGGAGCCACGGGACCACCCTCTCAGCGTGGACTGGGGGGAGTATCCCAAAAAAGGGGTCTATGGAGGGGGCAGCTCCCCAAAACCTATTATACCTCTTACTCTGATTTCTCAACAGGAATAACCCAAGTCACCTTTACTGGAAATCAGTTTGCTGAAAGCCTTGAAACTGCAGTTCTTGGAGTTGAAGAAAAGGTAAACTGAAGGAAATTTGTGCCTACTAAAGTTCTCCTCTGAGGGAAGCCACTGTCTGGGGAGAGATTTCTGCACCCGTCACTTCTCAGACATGCCCAGTCTTATATGTACTGTTTGCCCCCGTGCTCTCTGCCTGGCCAGGTTCCTGCTGCTCCCTGAATCCCTTTATATCAGGCCCTTTTTTATCCCCTCCTGGCTGATAGGGCTTCTCCTGTTTTGAAACCCCCCTGTACTGTCTCCTTCTCACTGGTGTGTATCATAATGAGCTTTACATGATCACTTGTGCCCCTCCCCGACCCATCTTCTTCCATGGCTTCATCTCTGTGAACCTCCCCCCTCCACTGATATTTCCACACCGATTATAGTTGCGTGTTTGCATGTTGGCCCTCACGAGCTTCTGGAAGGGGCATCTGAGTTGTGCCTGGATCGCTCCATAAACATCGATGGGCTGAACGGAGTCTCAGCCTCCCCACTAGACAGGCAGCTCCTGTATGGGTTCACTCTGCACCTCTTCCGCTCCACCCTTACAGGGGCCTTTACGGTCATTTTCAAATCGATTCTGTTCTTTGAGCCTTCATCAGAAATCGGGGCTCTCTAGATGTCCTTTCTCTTTGGGCTGTCAGTGAAATGAAGCAAGTAGCAAAGCTTTTGTGTCTGAATTTTAGTTTTTATGGGCAAAGCTGGGCCCACATTTGGAGCAGTAATCCAGAAATTGAAAAGGAGGGGAGGTGTCCCATCCTGTCTCCTGGATGGCAGACCCCCTCCTCCGTCCGTCTGTATGATCTTCTGAGCCGCTCAGCCAATAGACAGTTGCATCTTAACCCACGTCCCTGCTCCGGACTTTTTGCTTTCAGTGAATGAGTCAGCAGGTTCCTTTTCTCAAACTGTTCACTGCACTGCTAGGTCTTCTCAGTCGGTTTCTCAGTGATCTTCCCAGTTTTGTGGATCACCGTCCACTCCGCGTCCTTGCCCTCCCCAGTGCTACCCTCCAGTAACCAGCAGTGGTCTCCTACCTTTGCACATCTTCCATTGTTACAGGGTGCTTCTACACACGGCACCAGATTGTCTTCTCCCGCCAGTCCTGGGAAACAGGCGGGGGCAGATAGGGTCTGGTCACATTCAGGCAGGAGCAGGCTCAGAGCAGTTAGATGTTTGCATGAGGTCATGTTGCCGGCGTGAATGAAGCTTGGCTTCTCTCTCCCCTGCACTGTCTTGGTCCTTCCCCCGCAAAGCCACCGCTGTCCTCACAAAACCTGGGGCCCTGTCTCCTACCCACTCCCAGGGCTCCTTCCAGAGAGAGGACCCTTGACCTTCTGTGAAGACATGCAGCCCAGCCCTGGGATTTCCCCCACCCCAGCCAGACCACTTTCTTGAAAAAGTGGTTCTCTTCCTTGCAGGACCTTCCACTCAGTCTTGTAAGTTTTATTTTTGTTCGGGCTTATTTAAAGGCAGGACATTTAATTAGTTTATGGTAATACTCCACCATCTTACTCTATGAGTAACCTGAAAGACACTAACAGGGGTTTAATCTCACTGTATCTAATGATGTTTTCCCCCCTTTTCCCTTCTCCTTTAAACAGTTGCAAATGCTTCTGTTAATCAAGGCGGCAGAACACAGTGCTTTATTGCCATGTGGGATTGTTTAGTTCAATGTGGTTTTGTAAAAATGGCTCAAGTTTTAATTAGAAGGCAGATTGCTAAATGACATTTTGATTCGTCCTTTGATGGGGGACTTGGAAAACAGACCCATCATGATAGGAAACCAGGTTCTAGTCCAGAAGGAGGCATATTAGCTTGAGAGCAGGATGTGATTTCAGTGAGTCATTGTTTTCCTAAAATAGGCTGTCTTCTCTGGTCTTTTGTTAAGAGAGAGAGAGACCTTTCTCTGCATCTGATACCACCTGGATTAACATTTCCCTAGGAGACAGTCTAATTTGGAACCTCCCGCTCCCCCCAGCCCCCTACACAAGGTGCACAAGGTGGTAATCCCAGTGGTATAACAGGCAGGGCACAGGGCTAGGTACCAAGACCTTCTGCTGGGACTGCTGCCACACAGCGGCAGGACATCCAAGCACCCGGAGGGCGGTGGGAAGGGTCACCAGTGAGGAAGCCCCAGACGTCTGTCATTCCACAGGACTCCTCTGTGCTTCATGGGACATTTTATGCCTACTCCGGCAGCTAGTTAACCTGAGTGTCTCCTGGGTGCTCTGACTCACAGGGTCCACGTTTTATCTCTTGGCGTCTTTCTATCATACCCCCTTTGCAGACCTCCCTTAGGGTCTCGTTAGGGTACACAGCTGTTAACTCGCTTTTTCAAGCCGGAAGTTCTATGCTCATGTGTGGAATTTAAGAAACAAAATAAATGAGCAGAAGGAAAAGTGAGAGAGAGGCAAACCAAGAAACAGACTCTTAACTATAGAGAACAAACTGATTCTTCCAGAGGGGAGGCTGGTGGGGGGAATGGGTTACGTAGAGGATGGAGAGTAAAGAGTGCACCGGGTGATCTGGGGAGGTGTCTGTTGACACACACCTTTCTCTGCCTCCAGATCCCCAAGCCCTTGCGATGGCCCTCATGTAGATCTCGAATTCGTCTGCCCTCACTTGTCCACCCCCCACGTCCAGCAACACTGGGAGGCCTTCACTGCAAAGGCCTTCGAATTGGTTGCCCGGCTCCCACTTTCCCTCCATTCTGCTCATCACTTTGGACCCAGAGTGGTCTTTATGATACTGGTCATCCTCTGTTACTTCTTGCTCAAACCTGTCCGTGACCTCCTCCTGCACGTGGATGGATCCCATGGGCCCAGCATGGCACATGGAGCGGATTGCATGGTCTGGGCCCCAGGCCTGGCGAGAGGTCTCCCAGCATTGATGGCATCACCTTCCAGTAGCTCATGAGACACTTTAACCTTTCACTCTTGACTTCCTTGGCAGGCTGTGATGATTCTGGTTTTCCAAGTGCAATAAAATAACTGTCAGGCTGGCAAAGGTGTGCTTAGAATGGCTATTGTGTTCTGGGAAGTGGTACAGGGAGTGATTTGTTCCTCCAGACCCCAGAACACAAAGGTGGGCCACTATTTTGTTTGGAACTTTTGTAAGCAAATAACCAGCTGGGATTTTAATACTCCTGCCACTCTCCAAGTAGCCTCCCCTCCAGATATTTCAATGTCAAAACATATGCACCCTTTAGGTCCAGAGATCATGAGTGAAACTTGGTTCTAGGTCAGTAAAAGAAACGACTGTCATCCTACAGGGAAAAAAAGAAACTAAATATTAGTGCACAGCTTACGGTTTTAAGCATGTTTCTCCTACCCTGACGCCTACTTGTTTTCCATATCTTAACTTGAACTAAAACATTTTTAAAAATTTGAGAGAGAGAGAGAGAGAAAACGTGCATATGAACAAGAGAAAGGAGCAGAGGGAGAGAGAAAGAGAATCTTTAGTGGGCTTCAGTGGAGTCTGATATGAGGCCTGATCCCACGACCCTGGGATCATGACCTGAGTAGAAATCAAAAGTCAGCTGCTCAACCAACTGAGCCACCTAGGCACCTCTTACCTCGAGCTTTTGAGCCATGTACCCACAAACACACTTGGAAAGGGAAATCCGTCTTAACTGAGTGCCACTCTCTGTTCTCAGGCCTTCCATTCAGGGTAATTAGTGGGAATCCTGAAGTTCCAGCTTTAGTTCTGGGGTGCTATGGCCTCAAATTCAGACAGCTCTTCTGTGATCTTGAATTGGAAACTTTTAATGATGATACCAGGTTGATAGTTTGCTCTGATGAGTTGCAAGCAAAGATCATAATGGGAATACCAGGCAAGGTGATCCTAATACAGAGTGATGTGTTACCAGGTGTCATGGGAGCACGGAGATGGGCCCTTGATCCACCTTAGGGCCTGAAAAGTCATGAGATACTTTCAAGAGCACGTGACCAGCAAGCTGGTCTTGAAGGAAGTCTGCCAAGTGGAAGGAGTGACTGGGAGAAAAGAAGTGTAAAGGGGCATTTCAGACAGCCACGTGGAGGCCCAGGGGATCAGCAAGAGCATGGCACCCCCAGAGAGCTAGCTTACAGTGGTTGTGGCTGCGGCAAGTAAAAGCATCAGTGGGGCAGGGGTGCTGAACGGTGCACGGGGGGTGGGGGGTGGTGTGGTGGAACACCCCTGGGAGTCTACACCTTGGGTTCCTGGATCGGATTTGTCTTTTGTAGTAGGGATGCTATAGGCTTGGTCTCCACTTACAGGGCTGCTTCTCAGTGGCGCTGATGCAGTTCAGAAGGCCACACACAAGGCCTTTGATCAAGTCTTGTAGGTATGGGACTCAGAAATTGCAAGTTTAAGGTATGTCATAGGCGGTCTACCAGGAATCACAGAGACATTTTTGGAAGTTACCGAAATATGACTGGTGTTAAGTTACAGCCCTTCTGGAGTTTATGGAGGACTCTGTTTCCTGCCCCTGTGGGGTCCGGCCACCTCCCCGTGCCCGGAAGTGGTGTGTTTCCAGCTCCTGGGTAGCACAGACTCAAAACCCGTTGGATTTTCTGTAGATGTTGGAATGGCACTGTAGCTGGGCAATATCAAAACCGTCTTGAATTACTGATAATTTGTAATTGCTAGGAATCTAGATGTTTAATTATCAATTACTCTTAGCCTGGCTTTCTCATTGTTTGTTTAGCATGATTTGGTTGGTGGTTAACCTTGAAGTATACGGTAATGCATATGTGTACCAGGGATGTTTTTTCACTTAAGAGTTTCCAACGACTAAACTTTAAAACACACATGAGATTTAGATGAGTCACCCATACCCCTTTGCTAAAGAAGATGTGTACGTCTCCTGCATTTGCTCGTGGGGATGGGCAAGTTGTAGCAGCCTTTCCCTGTCACCACAGGCAGTGATTTTAGAAGGATTTAGACATGTTTGTACTATTTAGGGCTCAAGCAAGCAGGAAGGGGAAGGCAGGGAAACACAGGTTCGGAGGCTGTTGCAGAAATGCTTGGGAACAAAGATGGGAGCCTGACCCAATGGTGGGAATGGAGAAGGGGGGAGATGTTTGAGAGATGTTCAGGATAAGGGACTGGGAGTCTTTGGGGAACAATTTGATACAGGGACATGGGGGCCAGGAGATATCCTGGAAAGCCTCAAACTTCCAGTTCGGGCAACATTAGTAAGAGAAACAGGCTTATATCATTCAGAAAATACTTACTGAACCCCTCATGGGGGAGGCAAAGAATAATTAACTCTTTGAAAAGGCAGAATGAAAGAAGGGCCATTTTAAAGGCAAAAGGGTAACTGATGTTGACGAAGGGGATCTGGGATGTTATCTCCTCAGCGAGAGTGTGTAAAGCTGGCCAAGATGAAGAGACCTGGCGGCAGGCACCTGTTGTTTTGTCTCTATATTCAGAGGGACAGAAGTGTGACTGCTTGATGTGATGTGAGGGGTGGGGTTGGGCTCCCACTCAGGGCCTAAAAGGCCAGGCCAAATCTGCACTGTGTTGGCCCCGGGGGCAACTGAAGGCTCTGTAGCTAGAGGACTAAGATCCGACCTTGGATTAAGTGAAGTCATTCTGTCCGGACCGAGGAATCAGAGGTGGAGACAGGAAGACATGTGGGTAGAAGGCGGTAAAGACCTCACGATGGCAAGAACAGGCACCTGGCTGGGTTTGCCTCGGCCAGCAGCGGCATGCACTGGTCTGTGGGGACTGGCCCCTTGCTGGCCAGCGGCACTTTGTGGAGCCCGCAGACTGGCAAGATCAGTCAGCCTCCTCTTCAAACTGCTGGTTCTGTGTCCTCCGCCCAGACCATCCTCACTGGCTGTTCAGTTTGGTAAAACAGCCTAAGAGTCAGCAAAAAAATAAATAAATTAATAAAATGGCATTTAAACTAAAGATCGAATATTTCTCCCTTTGTTAGTGACAAACTCAACTCCAGCAGGCTGAGGTCATTGTCCGATGGGGTCATTCTCCTTCCCCATCCCCAAATCCACCCTCCCGGAGCCCGCAGACAACATTGACATGCCGCTTCGTAAATATTTGATAGCAGCTTAGTTTACGGTCTGCCTTTTGCAGAATATTTGAATTTGGGCAGCAATCAAGGCCTGCAGTGAAGCACAAATAATAGGCTTTGAGACATTCGCCAGTGGGTTTGTGGAGCCCTTTCTGGATTGATCTTCTCCCCCCTCCGCTCTTCCTGGTGCTCAGGGGACGGGAGCTGTGTGCTCCCCGGGGCATGCTCCAGGTCCTGCCCAGGGCCTTTGCCCTCCCCGGTCCCTTCCCTCACCCCTCCCTCCTCTAGTTGTGCTCAGGGCTTATGGCACTTTTCCTTCAGACCTCTTCTCTCTGCTTAGACACAGACCCTTGTCACCTTCTCTGTTAGAGCAGGTCCCCTACTGTCATCTCGCGCTGCTTTGTCTCCTTTACAGCACGTCACTCCTTGACATACTACATCTTTGTCTCTTGTCCGACTCCCGCCCCCAGAGTGCGTGTTCTGTCGGAGCAGGAACTTGGTTTTGCTCATTCCTCCATCCCACTGCCAAGACAGCACCGAGCTCGCGGAGGTCGCCCTGTACCTGGGGATCAGCCACTCCTCAGGGGGGCCAGTCCCTTAGTCAGTGTTCATGCTCCCAACACGGAATCGGTGCCTGGCACGTAGTGGGTGCCCACAACGTGTTCGAATGAACGAATCGGTGAGCGGGTGACTCTGCGTGTGACTAGTGAGTCCCCCGTGCTCAGGCACTCAGCAAGGGTCTGGTGGGTAAGTAAATGAGTGGACCAGAGAGCTTGCCCGTCCCCTCTGAGGCCAGCTCTGCCCGTCGGGTGAGCCCTCAGATCATTACTGGAGGACGGTCCAGACAGGTAGACCTGCGTGCGGGTGGTGGTGGTTGCCATTTGTACTTGAAAATCCAGTCAGTACGTCACTCTTTCTCAGTTTGCCTGCCATCAGCCGGGCTCTGTAATTAACTTGCTGTAATTTAGCTTAGAGATGAATTTTTCATTTTAAAGATGCCATAAACAACCAGCGCTTATGATATCTTGATTGTTAATGAAGCTCACGCCTAGCAGCACATGAGGACGGTGTTAGGGGCTGAGGAAAGAAGGGGCCGTTAGCCCACGCCTGGTCATAGACACGAGAGGACAAGCAGAGGAGTCCCGGCAGGCCGTGGTTCTCTGTTCCCGGGGTGCTGCAGGGCAGGGGGCATGCGGGCAGAGCCCCGCGGCCCATGAGGGGTGCATCTTCCTTGAGGTCACATTTTACGCAGAGATTTGGGGAATATGGCATGTAAGGAGTATTGAAACAAGTGTGGTGTCTGTTGGAGAAGAATCACCATTGCGTCGTGGTTCAGAGCAGGGCTCTGGAACCTCTCTGGGTTGGACAGTGTCTCACCACTTACACTGTGGCCCTGGGCCACCCCAGACCTCAAATCTTGCCTCTCAGATAGGAGCCTGTGACACAGTTGAGCCTCTCACATGGGGACAGGGTCAGCATTCAGGACGGCCACTGCAGGCTTTCCTCACATTATAAGGGCCAACATTACATGAAATTCTATTCTTGCAGTGGCTGTGCCCCAGACCTGGCCTCCAGGGATGAGCTTTCATTCACATCTGCCATATTTCAGATGGAAATGTGAGCGGAACACCACCTTAAAAAAACCCAGTGCGTCTCACTGGCTGGGCTGCTCGTTTTCATGAATTTCCCCCCAAACTTGCCTCCATCTCGACACAGAGTTCTGCTGTCATTAACAAAGTGGTAAATTAGGACGCTTATTTTTTGTAACTGCTGTCTTAGAGTACCAACTAGACAGCAGATGAAGGGAACCTAGGGTTTAGATACAGAATTGTTACCTCAGGAGTCACAGCACTCTGACTACCTGCAGCCTTTCTGAGGCTGGGACAGACCTGACTTGTTGCTCGCGTTTCATCCCCATAAACAGCCTATTAATCCATCAAGGTGAAGACCTTCAGCATGGAACCCTGGCTCGTTGCTTTCATCTGACTTATGAATCCCTTCCCATTCGTCTCTTGGTTTCTTCTAGCGATAGAGAGCTCCAGCCTCCAAACGCCCTCCGTTCAGGTCTGTTTTCCAGAGCACAACTGAACCTGGTCCTGCTTCAGCATCCACCCTCAGTTCTTGTGGAGCCATAGACTTCTGGACCTAGTGTTCTCCCAACTTCACAGGGAGATGTAATTTTTAACCATGTTAGTGGCCCTCACTGTGGGAAGGTCTTCTCAAGCAGTGTTCATCAGTCTTCAACTGATTGTGAAATCTCTTTTGGTGAATTACAGTGGGCATTTTTTTTTCTGATGACAGAAAACAAAATAGAACATATCAGACTAGTTCTTCATAGTAAGCTTACGTATTACCTTGTAAAGCCTCGGTGTCCGTTTGTGTGGTGTGCTCCATTATATTGCTTTCTGTGCATCAAAACCACTTGCCCATCGTTTTCAACCCTCTTGCAGGAATTTCAGGTTGCTCCTTTTCCCTTTAGTTGTCGTTTTCTTGTCCTTCCCGTGGGTGGATTTGCTTCAGGTCAGCCCCCATAAAACAAAGTTGCCAGTTGCCGTGCATGTTGAAGCCCTCATTAAAGGAATACAGTGGGCTGTCCAGAGTTAAATGCAAGATCCATCAAAGGCCCTGCTTCCTGTCCTTCTTCAGTGAGAGGAGGCTGGTGGTTAAGCACCCTGAGAGCCCCCGTCATTGTAGAACAGGGTCTGGAAGCCGTGGTTTGCGCAAGGCTGGAAGAGGCAAGGAGCAAGCTGGTACCAGCCTGCATTCACCAGAAACCTTCTTTGCTTTCGTGGAGATAAGCAGGAGAGGGGCCATCTTGTCACAGGTTGTCCTGACAAATGTGACTGTAACTTGAACTGAAAAGAGCGAGGGGGACACGGCTCCAAGGACGGGGCAGAATTGAGACTGAATAGGGTCTCCTGAGCTCTGTGTGTGTTAGGGGCAGGGGGCGGCAGGGAGGTGGGTGTGCTGGGGGAGGGGCTCCCCGATAGGCCACGGCAGCCCCTCGGGCAGCAGTGGCGTTTGAACGCCAGGGCCTACGCCAGGCATTTGCTGTTGTAACCACACGCGGTCCTCACGTTGTCCTTCCGGCCTGACAGGATCCCCTCCCAGCCCCTCTGGTCCCATCTAGCATCCTCCACCTCTGTCGCCTGCACCGGCACTTGCTTCGTTGCCACCTGACTGTCCTCACTCTAGGATCTGTGACTGCAGGTGGGCCACGTGCCGCTGTGGTTATGCGGTAGCCCTCTGCTGCTATAGCTGTTTCGTAGCTTCTCTCTCTTCAGGCTTCTGACGTCCCCTCCATCTTCCCGGTTCACGCACAGCCCGTGGGGGTCACATGGCAGCTCGCGCGTACTCCCGGCTCCGCGCTGGTGGCAGGAGCCGGCTCTGTCTCCACCAGGGGTGCGTCCATTGCTTCTTTCTCCTTACTTCTCCTGGTGCACTTCCCCCTATAATATGAACATTCTATAACTGCCTTAACTCCCTAACAAACAGAACAAACCTCTTGTCCTCAGAGCCCATAATTCTAACCTCTTTTTATGATGATGATGATGGTGGTGATGCCAGCTAATCTTCCATAGTACTTAGTAAGTACCTGGCACTGTTCTCATTGGTTCATTGGGTACTGTTTTCGTCCCTGTTTCTCAGATAAGAAATCTGAGGCACAGAAAGATTAAGCGCCTTGCCCGAGGTCCCAGGGCTAGCAAATGCCAAAACTGGGATTTCAGCCCAGACCCTCAGCTCCCAGGCCATGTCCTGAGAAGAGGTGCCTCCTGGTGGTCTCCATTCTCTCTGCCCCTTTCCTCTCTGGAAACGACTCTTACCGCTGCCCCCTCCTCACCTGTTCACCTAAACCTACTGGGACCAAACGAGAAGGTTGGCTCCTTCTTTCTCAGCGCGCTTTCCGCACTTGCTTCCCAGGGCACCACACTCTCCCAGGTCTTCCTCCTCTCACACGTTTTTAGTCTGTTTTGCTGGTTCTCCTTCGGCCCTCCCGGATCTAAGCATTACGTTGCACCAGGGCTCTGTCTGTCCCTGGCCCCTGGCCCTGTCTGCGCTCGCCCACCAGCCTCATGGCCTTCAGTCCAGCACCCCCACGTTCTTGCCTCCAGCCCAGCTCTCGGCCTGGACCAGACTCCTGCATCCCGCTGCCTGCTCACTAGGATCTCAAACTCGATGTATCCCAGTTTCCCACACCCCCACCCGTCTGCCTTGCCTCTTCCCTGCATCCCTGAATGGCCCCTTCAGCCCCTCCAGCTTGCTGTCCGTTGAGGCTTTAGTCCATTTCTTTTTTCACACTCCAGTTCCAGTCTGCTGGTAAGTCATGCTGACTCTGCCTTAAAGCACACGCAGGATTTGACTGCTTTCCACCACATCTGCCCCTTGCCTGGACTGTGCCACATGTGTCACGTGACTAGTACACTGGCATCTCCCCCAGTCACCTTGCCTCAGCCCTGTCCCCCCGCAGCTAGTCGTCCAACAGTGCTCTTTTTAAATGTCAGCAGAGCCCTGGGTGGGGGGCCATCTCCTCCTCCTGGTCCCGTTCTGTCCTCCCCTCCAAGTGCTCCCTTCTGTCCTCCCCAGCCATGCTGGCCACTGCACTACCTCTCAGACACGCTGGCAGTGGGTGGGGCTACCCTTGGGCCTTTGCACGTGTGCTGCCTGAGTGCAAGGTCTTCCCAGGAATCTGCACAGGTCACGTTCTTACTTCCTTCCAGTCTTTGGTCCAAAGTCACTTTCTCCTGAAGCCTCCCTTGATTGACTACTCTAAATGTGCAGCCTCTGAACCACGCCCTCCCCTGTATTTGCTGCACAACACGGCATTGTCTGATACACATTGTGTTCCTTTGTTGGTTGCCCATCTCCCCATGACCTTGGAAACTACCCGAAGGCAGCGCTTTGCCTGTCTTGTTCATAGCTGTATCCCTGTTATAGCCCCTCATATATAGTAGGTGCTCAGGATATATTTGATAGGTATTTTTATCCTTGGTTTCCAGAAAGAATAATTGGAAGTCTGAGAGTTACTTGCCCAGGGCCAAAGACCCTAAAAGTGTCAGGACAAGGATGGAAACCTGACAGGAGCTTAAATGCTCTGTATCCTCCTTTTTCTTGTTAAATAAGGACAATCCTGCATAACATGCAGAGTTACTGTGGTGGTGAAACGGATAATGCGCAGGAAAGCACTTGTAAACCCCGGCGTGCCAAAAGACCGGTGCTTCTCTCTCTCATTGAGAACCCTAGCTTTTCACGTCTTTTATTCAGCAACCCGCCCCAAGGCTCTTTTGTGTTCTTGGGCTTTTATTTAGGAGTAGCAGATATCGCCCCACCAAATTACCTACCTTCTTCCTTCTGCCCTTGGCGAGAGAACTCTGTGCCTGTGCATTTGTGTCGGTTGGCTTCTGTCTGTCGGTAGCTCCAGCTCCCTGCACCCCCAGACCTGTGGCCTGTCAGCAGCTGCGGGGGGGACAGGTAGGGGACGGCTGGAGCTGGCGCATGCATGTGGCTGTCACTATTCATGTCTGTGTTGCCTGGGAAGGCGCTTATGTTATCAGCAGGTGCTCAGCAGTGTCAGGAGTCCCATAGCACAGCCCTCCTGGCAGCCTGCCCGGGCCCTGCCCCCATCCCTGCAGTAGACTGGAGTGAAGTGATCACAGGCCCATTATGGCTAAATACCAGGCACATAAAATGAAGCAGGCGCACTTGATGAAGCACAGAGCTGCCAATCTTGAGCATGCAATTTAGGTTTCCCTGAACCCTGGGCAGCTTCCCCACCTCTCCTAGCATGGGGCACGAAGCAGTTCAGCCCTCCTGATGCTTCCTGTTGCGGTAACGACACAGCCCCGAGGAGGGCTGGTAGGCGTCCCTTGACATATAACCTCCTGATGTGTTGTTTATTCGTTTGCATGCCTGGTTTCCAAGTAAGAGGAAAGTGCAGCCATTTTCTCAGTGAGCACCTTAAACTGCCTCTTCCGACGACGGGAGAGCTGCGCCACTTTGGAAAAAGGTGACCAGCATGGAGAGCAGGAGGGTGGTCTTCCAGGGAGAGCCGTCTTCCCTGGGGAGCCACCCCCTGGGCCTGGCTTCCGTTCTCCCGTCGATTGTGCGGGGATGTGGGGGTGCTGTTGACGCAGTTCACAACTGCTCAACACTGTCACCAGGCCGTGCTGTTCTCTGCCGGCACCTCTCCAACAGCCGGTGACATCAGGTGAAAACGGAGAGCAGTGAAATCGGATGACACCAAAGCAGCCGGGCCCACCGTGAACACGCAGTGAACACTCTCGGATGTGCTGCATCGTGAACGCAGGTTCGCCGCCCAGTCTGGCCGGGCGTCCAAGGACCCTTTTCAGGAAGGAGGATGTGTGTGGCTGTCAGAAGCAGGCTGTGTCCACTGCCAGTGAGACAAGCCCAGGACGGCCTGGGCTTCTTCTCAGTCACCCTCCCCATATCCGCGTCCTACAGAGCTGATGGGCCGGAACCCAGCACGGACTTTTGATGCTGCACCCCTTCCCTCCTTGTGCTTCTAGGGGATGCCTGGCCACTTGGACGCACCTGCAGTGGTGGGCAAGAGCATGGCTTCTGAGCTGGGGAGCGCTAGGTGAACCCTAGCTGCACTGCTGGCTGATCTCTGGGGCCATCTCTGAGCCTCAGTTCCTTGGTCTGCAAAATGGGATTAAAGCCGAAGTGAGGGTCGTGTGTTTGTAGATGACTTTAGTGTGGGTAGCCCTACAGATCATCTTCAGGAAGTGACAGCTGCTGCTCTGCATTGCGGGGTGCCCGGGAGGCACAGTGGGCTCACCCAAGGAGGACGGGAGCGCTTTGGAATTAGGTCCAAGTTTAAATCCTCTTTCTGTTCATTCATTAAATATTCAATGAGTGCTTATTATGGATTTTACACTGGGGTGGAGGCTGTGCTGGTTCCCTGATGGTATTTGATCTTGGGCAAGTCACCACACTTCTGACGCTCCATTTCTTCACATGGTAAGGGGTGGAAACTACCAATCTTGCAAGACTGTGTTGAGAATGAATGGGCATGGAGAAGTGGCAGCTAGCTACTTTATCACTGTCTCTTAGAACTTTCTCTGCTGCACTGTAGAATTCTCTACGGTACCTGTGTGGTTAGTCCATAAGATAAACTGCTTGTTAGACTATTCCGGCCTAGATACTTAATCCAGGGGTGTTGGCTGAGCACCTGGTATGTGAGCGGAACCATGCCAACCCAGGGGAATATTGTCACTCGCCCAGAGGAGCGCACAGTCCCCTGCAGGAGGGGCACACACCGAGTGCTGGGACAGCACCAGGGGAGGAGCCGCTGCTTCAGCCCACGAGGGGTGGGGCTCGGCCGACTGAGGGTGAGAGGGAGGGCAGCAGGCAGGGGACACTGTACATGGGGAGGGGACCTTCCGCAGAGGTGCAGCCGTGGCACAGGCGTGCAGATAGGTGGGTGCTGTGGCTCACGCCAGGCGTGGGAAGGCTGGGGAGGTGTGTCAGGGCTGGCTTGTGAAGTGCCAGAGTCCTTGGCGTGGTGCATGGAGGACGGGACGTGGAAAGCTACAAGAGGGCCGACAGAGGTTACCCTCCTGTGTGGGGCAAGCCCAGCACTGTCCAGTACAGGTGCACTGTGAGCTTGTCATGGAATTGACATTTTTCTAGTAGCCACGCTAAAACAGCAAATACAAAACAGGTGAAAATAATATTATCTTAAAAAAAACTTTAAGTTTATTTTTGAGAGATAGAGAAAGCATGAGCACGAGTGGGTAAGGGGCAGAGAGAGAGAGGGAGAGAGAATTCCAAGCAGGCTCTGAGCTGTCAGCACAGAGCCCATTGTGGGGCTCGAATTCATGAACCGTGATCATGACCTGAGCCAATATCAAGAGTTGGACGCTTAACCGACTGAACCACCCAGGCATGCCCCAATCATATCATCATTTCAACATGAATATGATGTAAATATCATTTCAATATGAATAGTCTTTTAACACAAATGAGAATTCATTATCAAAACATTATATTTTGATGTATTATCAAAGTGTCATGTCAACATGAATCAGTGTAAAAATTTAAGTGACACATTTCACATTATTTTTTTTGTTATTAAGTTTTCAAAATCTGGTATGTATTTCATATTACGGTACAGCTCAGTTGGGACCACAAGCACATTTCAAATACCAGAGCCACGCGAGGCTAGCAGCTGCCGCACTGAGCAGCAGTTCTGGAATACAGGAGGTGGCAGTGGTTTGTGTAATCCTGAACCTTCCCTCAGCCTGAACCCTCCTTCTCCCATTAAACCTTTGAAGAAACCTGCCCACCACCAGGTTGATGACTCTGGTCATTAGCAGCCGCCAAAAGAGGAAAAACCTGGGGGACTCCATCACCACGGGTTATACAGCGCAAAACCAAAACCGAGCAGAACTCGCTGGTGTTCCGTCCCTTTGGTGTGTCTCCACTGGACAGACCTCTCTGGAAGAGCAAGTCACTCTGTGCCACTTACAGACAGCCAGTAGGGCCTGTTAATGTTCTGGATATTCGGATGACATGTCCTTCCCAATGTTTTCAGCACCTCTACGAAGCAGCTGTTCGTGTCGCGAGTTACAGAGGAAAGTTCGTATCCCGTGTTACAGAGGAGACACTAAGTACCTTGCCCAGGGTTGTATGACTGGACACGACAGAGCTGAGGCTCAAACATGGTTTCACACCCTGGTTTACCTCTGGTCCTGGCTGTTTCTCTCTCTCTCTCTTTTTTTTTTTCATTTCTTTTTTTTTTTTAATAGTTTATTGTCAGATTGGTTTCCATACAACACCCAGTGCTCTTCCCCACAAGTGCCCTCCTCCATTACCACCACCTCTTTTCCCCCCTCCCCCTTCCCCTTCAACCCTCAGTTCTTTTTAAGTATTCAATAGTCTCTCAAGTTTTGCATCCCTCTCTCTCTCTCCAACTCTCTTTCCCTCTT
>NC_043710.1:72527275-72557769 GCF_006229205.1 Suricata suricatta | reverse complement strand
CTATAATCAGAGAAAAATCATAAACTTGAAACAATTCTGTATAAAAGGATGTGCTCCCATCCCTCCTCTCTGCTCTCTGGCTCCTGCCCACACACACTGGGGTGCAGCTGGAATTTGCAGCACTGACCAGTTGCCATGGACTGGCCTTGGTGGGGGAGGGGCAGAGCGGGCAGAGTCTCACTGGAATCGGGTGGAACTCAAAGTCTTTGTGAAGTCTTCTGTTGCCCTGGTTAGGGGAGTTAGAGGCAGTGGGGGGACCAGGTGGCAGTCACAGTTGTGAAGCTGGAACTCCGATAGTGACTTCTCCTCCCTCCCTGGGCTGCTTGCTGGGAAGAAGCCAGACTGCATGGTGTGAACTTGATCTTTAGTTTCTTCTCTGTGGAGGGGCTGGTAAGCGATGAAGGGGCCCCAAAGTGGGAAGTGGGTCAGGAAGGTGGGTGGGTGCAGGCAGGCGGTGACTTATTCGGGCTTTTCAGCCTGACAGATGTGGGATTGACCTTTAACTCTGCCACTCCCTAATTGGGGACCGAGGCAGGGTTTTGGGCTCCTCATTGGTGAAACTGGAGCAATCCTTGTAGCTGGGGCTCTTTTCACTGAAAGACAGAGGTCCACTGGAGCTCCAGGTGAAAGAGGTGTCCACCATGAGATACAGAAACACGTCAGTGTCCTGTGAGGACCACAGCGTGGGAGAGCTAGAAAGACAGGAGTGTGGTCCCCTTTGCTCCTGTCTCCTCCTCCTCACCTGGCTTTCTCTCTTGCCTTCTGCGCATGACATGATGGTTTTCCAGGTGGCTACCTGAAGTGTCCCTTAATGTTTCTTACTGTGGATTTCCCAAGTGGGGGCTGATTGACCCAGGCCATACCTGTCAGAGGTCCTGGCCGAGTGTGGACGAGCCAGCCGTGGCCCAGCAGGCCGCCTGGCCCACTGAGGCCAGTGCACGTGGTGAGGTGGTCTGACGGCCCAGGAAGAGGCAGGGCCTGGATATTAAGCATCTATGAACTTCAGCCACAAGGGCTGATATTTCCCTGCTGAGCTTGCTTTTTTACCCTCCAAGGTGGTTATTTCCTGCCTGCTCTATCCTCAAGCCTGCCTTCCAACGCCCCCGACTTGAAGCTGAGCCCTTTCCTGTTTCATTAAGAAAGCACAAGCCTCTCATTCCCACCGCACATAGAGGCCTGCCTCCTCTCGGCCCCGTCTTCTCTGCCTCCTGGTGGATTCGAAGCTGTGCCTTCACCTCTCCCAAGGCAAGGTGGTCCTTATGTGGCCTCTTTTCAGCCTCAGGGCTTCCCCCCATTCTGCTGGACTCCCCAGCATCCTCTGGTTTCCCTTCTGGCTGCAAACGCTCTCCTAGCAGGACCTCAGACTAGTTGTCTGTGCAAGTGTTGGTCAGAGTGCTAGTCTGTGAGCCATCCATCACAGGTTGTCACCAGATTCAGGACTTTGCGCCAGAATGTAAGTCAGCTGTGATACGCCTGATTTAGTTCAGCTGACTTTTTTTTTTTCATGGCAAAACTTTGTTAGTGAAGGAAGCAGAGTGTTCATCTGCATTCTGGCACAAGCTTCTCCCTTCTCAGTCGAGTTTGTGGATGACACTTTTAGTAGCCCTCCTCCGCACCCTCCCCTCTCACATCACCGAAGTCGCTCATGTCACATCTTCATGTTGCCAGAGGCCCCAGATGCTCCTTGATCTTCACCTTGGCTCTCAGTAGTGTTCTGAAGCAGTACATTTCTTGACTCTCTTGGCCCCAGGCCCCTTTGCTTGCTCCACCCCTACCTGTCCTCTGTCAGGTGCTGTGGGGCCCAGGCCAGGGCCTTTTCTCCGTCCACCTTGCCTTTAGTGAGCTCTCCTTGTCTAATAGCAGATGGCTTCCAAATATAGATCTTCAGCCCAGCCTGAGCTCCTGACTCATTGCTCCAGCCGCCTCCTTGCTATTTCCATGGTGATGTCCAATAGGCATCCTCATCCACGGATAGAGATGAACAGAGCACTTCCCGGTCTTTCTTAAATCCACCTTCCCCCACCCCTTCTCCCTCTGCTCATGAGGCAAGACCACTCCCCGGCCAGTTGCTTGAGCTCCAAACTTCAGGTTCACCAGTGATGTCCCCCCTTTCCCTCACAGGCCACATCTAATCTGTAAGTAGGGCCTATCACTTGTGCCTCCGGAGTACGGACTCTGTCCTCCCTCTCACCATTCCCTCTCCCAGTCTGAGCGCCCCTCCCACGCTGGCCCTGTTATTCCTCCTGCCCTGCTCTCCACAGACCAGCCAGAGGGAGCTTTTTAAATCCTGTGCCTCTCAGTGTGAAGCCTTCAGTGCCTCATGCTGCTCTTGGGATAAAACGGGGCTCCCTGCTGTGGCCTGCGAGCCGTGACCTGGCCTCTGCCGCCCTCTCCAGGTCCACCTGCCCCTCTTCTCCCGCCTGGTTCCTTCCCTGCCTGCTGTGCTTCCCTGCTTCTGCCCTGGCCAATCCCCTTCCCTCTTATCTGGTGTCATCTCAGAGACGTTTTCCCTGACTCTCGGCCCCAAGGAGAGCCTGGGGCTATGGTTAGAGGTCTGCAGCCTGGGTGAGTGAGAGCAGGGAGGCCACCTGTTGTGGCCTTGAGGGAGCTCAGGATTTGGACCTGCCTGCTAGATCTTTAAATCCTGACCAGACCTACACTGTCCCCAGCAACTTGGGGCTTTTTCCTAAGCTCCCAAGAACTTCTGGATGGCAGGCGCTGGTCACCATGGAGGCTGGTGCCTTTGAAATGCTAACTTGGGAGGATGCCAACAGCAGCTAAGGAGAATCAGGGTCCATGTCCTTGGCCAGAACAGCTGGGCCCTTGTTAACTCAGGGCTTCCGGTGCTGCCTGCCTGTGGCCAGGCCTGTGGGGGGCCCAGCGGGTCCTCCATGTTTCTTAGGCCTGACAGGCCATTAGCTCCCCTGGGGAACAGCTGCAGATCCAGCTGCGAATGGCTTGTCTCTTTCTAAACCATCTTGTGAGGCCCCGTCAGGAAGAGGATGGACTGGGGTTCGTGGCTGACAACCAATGCCATCCACGGCTCTGCGAGGAACCACTGATGATGCTGTTTACAGTGGGGTGCCCAGTGGCAGGACATCTTTCCTCTTGCTCCTTGGTGTCCTCATCTCTGAAATGGGGACAGTAAGCCTGTTCCATCCCGTGTGTTGCGACATCACAGGCTGGTGGGGCAAGTCCCAGCAGCACCGCTAATGCAGCGAGTGCCCTCCGTGCCACGCACCGCGTGACAGATTCTTGTCTTGTCCTTGCCACGCCCTGTGAAGGGCACACCGCCATCAGTAGCACCTCCCAGGTGGTAGCCGGGGCTTCGAGAAGTGTAGGGAGGCCACCCCTGGTCGCAGGCAGGTGAGTCGCGAGGAGAGGAAGCCAGCTCCATCTGGCTCAGCGGCCTGGCCTGCATCCCTGTGGGTGGGCAGGGCACTGTGTCCGGGTGCGTTTTCAAGTCCTCGCGGTCAGCCTTTACGAGACAAGTTGTTCTCCTTGTTTGGAGGATGGCAGTGAGGCCCAGTGAGGCTAAGTAATGTGCCCACGGCCACAGCCAGTGGTACATCTGGGTGGGAAAGCCAGGTTGTGTCTGAACGTTCTGTGAAAGATTTGAAAGGGCGAACTGGTAACACCAGGGATTCCTACACCTGTCAGATGTTGAGGAAGTACTAATGGGTATTGTTAAAATCCTAGTGGAAGTTGTACATTGGCCAAAACACAGCTGCCGTGAACTTTAATATTTGCTTTTGTCTGACCTTAGGCCATCCTAGTGTACTAAAATTCATCATCTTGTGCCATAAGAAACTTTGCCTGATGTGGGTCATACAGAAAAAATTCCGAGGTCCATAATGAGATGAGAGGAGTGGTAGGAGATATTAGGGTTCCTCTACCGGCAATTGAGTCTCATGTAAGACGTCTTCTGTCTCAGAATCCACATTCTTGATTCTGCCGTTTAACCTGGTGACTTAGGTGTAAATGCTGTCTTCCTCGTCAGCATGGTGACAGGCCGCCCACTGCCCTGGGACAAAACTGTACACTCAAGATCGTGTAACGAGGAATATTGGTGTGTGCTGCACTTCTGCATCTGAGAGCATCGAATCCCATGAGAGCCCCAGATTCTGCAGTGGGCAGATGTCTTGTTTGGTCCAACATGCAACCTCCACTTGCTTTACGTGTTTAGAAAACACTCCACCTACTGCAGAGATTCTAGGGCTGGGCTGTAGGCGTCTTGGGCCTTGGCATGGCTAATCTGAAGCACTCAGCAGCTGATGGTGCAGGAAAGCCAGGTGCTTGGCTGTTCATCCGGGACTGTGACCGCAGCTACACCTAGTTTCCGAGGACAGTGGCGGTGGTCTCAGAGCCAGTGGCAGTGCCCAGGTGGTGCTGTGGTGTGAGCTGGGCCCTGGTATGGCCACCTGGCCCCTTGTCCTGCTCGTTTCCTGAGCCTGGTCCTTTGGCTTTTCTGGGGGTCCTGAGAAGGGCCAAAGGCCTCTGAGCAAAATCCTTCTCCATCCCAGTCAGCCAAAGGACTGCTGCTGCTCAAAGCTAAGAATCACACTTCTGGGGGCACCTGGGTGGCTCAGTCGGTTAAGCGTCCAGCTTCGGCTCAGGTCATGATCTCATGGTTTGTGGGTTTGAGCCCCACATCAGGCTCTGTGCTGACAGCTCGCTCAGAGCCTGGAGCCTGCTTCCGATTCTGTGTCTCCCTCTCTCTCTGATCCTTCCCTGCTAGCACTCTCTCTCCCTCTCAAAAATAAATAAAAAACATTAAAAAAAAGTTTAAAAAATAAAAAGAATCACACTTCTGTGGAGCTCTTGCTCTGAAGTTGCCAATGGGCGTTTCATTTGTTTCCAGGCCCCTGACAGCATTGCTTCTCCACCTGAGCCTCTCCTCGGGACACAGAATCCAAGAGAATCCAAGTGGGCGGCAGGACCGCAGGCTCAGCCCGTCTCCATTGTCTGCCTGACTCACACACCACCCTGCCCACAGCCTGTGGTACACCCTTAGACCCAGGGCGCTGTGAGGGTGGGACTGAGTCCCCTACCTCTTCCTCGGCTCCTCCAGTGGTGCCCGGCACATAGTAGGTGCTCAGGAAGGTCTGGGCGGATGGGTGAACCAGTGCTGAGATGGAGAAGTCGGTGCCGCTGGGCTCTCTGTAGCCCCAGCGAGGCTAATCAGCCCGGGAGGTCGCGACACAGAACAGTGAGGAAAGTAGGCGGGGCCTCAGCGGGGAGAAATGTGCCCCTCTCATCCGAGTGGAGACAGTGTGCCTTCCGTGTCCCACATGCACAGAGGCCCTATGTGAGCATGCCGGAGACCTGTCCACAGTTCGCCGCCAGGCCAGGAGCCCCGGGGTCCATCCAGTCCGCCCTCACCCCGGCTACTCAGAGGGGCTGACTTCTGTTGTGTGACCCCTGTTGTTCCTAACCCTTTGTCTTCTAAATTGCAGGTGTGTTCCCAAGGTTAGCATTTGCCTTTCAGTGTATCATTTCGTTTCTTTTTCACTCCATTCGTTTTTTAATCACAGTTCTCCCCACAGGAGGTGTTGCGCCTTGACCAGAGGAGTGTGGCCCTTCCTTCCAAACCCTCTCTGGACGCCCTCCTAGCCTCGCCGGGGAAGATGCGGCAGCTCAAAGGCAAGCCCAAGAAGGAGACGTCCAAGGACAAGAAGGAGCGGAAGCAGGCCATGCAGGAGGCCCGGCAGCAGATCACCACGGTGGTGCTGCCCACGTTGGCCGTGGTCGTGCTCTTGATCGTGGTGTTCGTGTACGTGGCCACGCGCCCCGCCGTCACCGAGTGAGCGCTGTGGGCGGACTCCCCACGCAGGGAGTGGAGGCCCGGGAGGGGGAAAGCAGACGAAACATGGCTTTCGTGTTCAGAGATTTTCCCGATGCTCAGCTCCAAGCAGGAGCACCCTGTCTTCTCTGGTCTTTGACTTGATTAAAGTTTCTCCGATTTCCCTGGGAGGGAATAGGGAACGTTTTATCAGTGAACGTGCCATACACCTTATGGTCCACTTCATGTGCCTTTCAGACTTCAAAGAGGTGTGTGTGTGTGTGTGTGTGTGTGTGTGTGTGTGTGTGTGTGTTTCTTTTTCCCTCCTAAAATCGATATGTAGCCCACCTGGTGAGGGGGGGAATCTTTGGGTCATGAATCAGTTGGAGTCAGTGCTCACCCATCTGCATTGTTTTGCACATGACTCTCTTCCTACATGTGTTCACAATTTCCAAAGGGACTGTACTTCTTCTCTGTGCTTAATGTGATTTGAAATATGTCGCCTCAAAAGTGAAATATTTATTTTTTTGAATAAAGGAGATAATAGCCTTAAACTGGATGTTTATCGTGCTTTGCCGGGAGGCGGCCTTGCTCTCAGGAAGTGCAAGGAGGTGCGGTGCATGTGTCTCTTCACTCCAATCCTGCCCCAACCCCCCTCCAGGCTTCTCCACCTCCCCTTCACTTCCAGTAGCGTTTGGGCTTTTCAGCTGGCTCAGTTTAAGGTCGGAAGAATCTTGAGAGGGGCAGAAAGGGTGCATTCATTGGTCTGTTTTAGCAAAGAGGTCTAATTACAGTCTGACCACAGGTGCTTTTTACACCAGATAGAATGGCAACCCGAAAACGGTCCTGGGGGTAAAGGTCAGACCTGGTTCTATTCCTGCTGGAAGGACGCAAATTGTTTTGCAGTCCAGCTAGTTTTCTTTTTTTTTTTAAACATGAATACTTTAATGATTTCAAATTCACAAAATTGTTATTTCACAGTTGCTTAAAAATTTAAGGTACATGTTATTCCACTCAGTACAATGCCTATTAGACATAAAGCTATGACTTATTGGTTGGAGGTTTTCAATTATAGTAAAGGTAATTATATTTCTTTCTGAGATAAACTTTCATGTTCTGGATAATTACATTTTTTGGGTAACTTTATATTTTATTTTATTTTTTTAGAATATAACACTTTTTTTAACATATGCAATTATTTTCCATCATTTACAATACAGTAGTTACAATGACACTCCAAATGGATAAGCAAAGTAAAAAATCAGAACCCCAACTTCTATTTCATGTAATTAGACTTATACAGAAATTAGAGGGTTAAGTAACAACTATTTAATCACCTTATTTCACAGCTATCTGAAGTGGCAATCATTATATAGCAGCTTATCTATGATACATTCAAGATAAATGATACAATATATTACTTGCCCATAAGCTAAAACACAGCCTGCTTAATACCTTTCCTTAAATTCCACCTCTATACTACAATATACTTGAGGTCCATGCAAAAAAGTAGCTACAGCTGAGTTTTCAATGACATTGGCCCTGCTCGAAGGTTTTGCACTGTATTCTAAGGGCACCGTCAGCCCGGCCCTGGTTCCTGAGGGAGTGGCCCCTTTTTGGAAGTCAGATTCACGATGACGATTCCGAGGGTGTTGGTTCTCCTGTCATTGCTGATTACAGAGAGATTTGTGGGGAGAGAAGTGCTTTTCTAGTCACTGAGCCTGCATGACTTGCTCCCTGATGGCTCAGGCTGTTACAGGGACTTGGGGCGAGTTCCATGGGAGGACGAAGCGGCTGTTGGAAGGGAGGACTCCAGCTGATGGCCCGCCATCCTGGGACTCAGCAGGGCCGACAGAGCTGTGTGGGCCACCTGTGAGAGCTGGGCTCAGAGGGAGACGCCGTGTGGCCTTAGGCACACTCAAGTGCCCGTGGCCCCGGAAAAAGATTTACTAAAATATTTATCAAATGCAGAGGCTGCTAGCATAAAGGTTTTCTTAGGTTTCTATTTTTCTCTCCCTTATTTGGTTCTCTTTTATGAGCCTTAGTGCTTGTGGTCTGGGCCTGAAGGCCACTGCCTCAGGGACCTACTGAGAGGCACAGCTCTTCACAGTGGCCACAAGGCCACTAAAATGCAGAGCTCCTCACTCTCCTGCCCCAGGAGTGCAGGGACAGCCTGTCCAGTCCACTAAGAAGAGCCCGGGCTGCATGTCGCAGAGCGCCTGGTCTGCATCTCGTCCCCAGCCTACACTAAGCACAGTGGAAACCCCCTGAGCCTCAGTGTCCCTGTCTAAATACCTTGTCACGTCACTTCTCGGGGAGTGGGCTGAGTAGAAAACCAGGCTAATGGAGCAAACCCGGGTTTTTATGCAGGTTTTGTTGCCAGAACTCCTGAGTCCACTTCCTCATGTGAAAATGGAAGTGATCTTGCTTCCTAGGGTTGATGGGATGAATCGGTTGAAATAGTAAATTTGTAAAACCATGTCTGGCGCCTAGGATGTTGTGGTTACTCTGCACTTTCCATGGCTTAACTCCTGCATTTTTCTTACAGCCCTATGAGGTAGGTAGGCCCTGTTAGTAGTTTTACAGATGAGTAAACTGAGGCAGGCCAAGAGACTTCTCTGTGTCTTACAAGTAAGCGGTGAAGGAGCCCAGGTTTATGTTTATGCTTTCGTTATAGGAAATTTCAAAACCTCTCCAGAAATAGACTACGATGTGTCTCACGCCGTCATTGACTAGTTTCAGCAGAGCCAGCTCAAGGCCACTGCTGCTCGGCCATCTCTGCTGCCCCCACCCACACACCCTCACGTGCACACCCACGTTGGGTTGTTTTGCAGGAAGACAGCACATGTGATTAAGGCCCAGACCGTCTGGCCCCAGCGTCCGTGTCCTTCATCATTAAGATCTATTACCTCTTAATAAATACTAATTGCCTTCTCTCCACTCTCCCAGTCTAAAGAGACCTTTTCCTACCCACGTACGTGTGAGGAGTCCTTACTGGTAACAGTAGACTTGAGCCGCCGTGCACGCCATCTTCAGACACACAGGCTGTGAGTTCAGCTCTGTCCACTGCTCATCTGGCAGCCCGCTCAGTGTCTCATCTGACACTTCCTCCCTGAGAGGAACCTGAACCCCGTAGCAATCGAGGAGGAATATCTGTTCCCTGGGTTCCTTATTAGAACATGTTGGCCTTTTCGCATAGGACGCTTTGGGTAAGGCGTGACTGAAGCATGCGTTCTGGGAACTCGTAACTCAGCCACTTTCTGGCCAAATGACCTTAGTTAGGTCCCACATCTACCAAGTAAGGTTCATTTTACTATGTAGAGGCTGCTGGGAAGATAAATAAGAAAAGGCATGACACCACGCCTTGTACAGTGTAGACGCTCGGTAAGCCGCCTTCTCTTTCCTCGTCAAGCCACACAGAACACGCATCAAGGCCTGCCTCCACGGCTTTACCTGCCAGGCCGACGCAACACCATACACTGTGTTAATAGATCCTTTAGGTGCTTCTGCCTCTTACTTTCACTCACTGTTTTCCTCTTTGTTGTCTGTCAGGAGGCCTAGTGGATTGGGCCTGGATTTTCAAGAGAAGGCAATTACCAGACAGGCTTGGTGAAAGCAGGCTGAAAATGGACTTTTAAAAGTTAACTCAACTTTGAAGTGAACCACCTCATCCACGGAGGAGATGCCAATTTACCACAGGTGGAATTTAACAATTCCCAGGGTAAATAGGACTCCTGTGTGGGTGTCCTGGTATTGATTTGAGACATCAGCTTTCACATTATTCCAAGTTATTCAGTAGCTTCAAGGCAAAACTGAATGATTTATTAGGAGTTTCACAGAAAGTCATGCTGGTGCTCTGCAACAGGATCTGGGCTCTGGGCTTTCGGAGTGCTCATTACCCAGCCTCAGGTTTCTCGAAGAGCACATTCCACAAAGAGGAATTGGGTTAGAAACAGAAATAGAAACGGTTGTCATTGGTTTAAAGGGTGCCACTTGATGTGTTGCAAAAAACCATGATGCCAAGATGTATTTGTGTTTCTGCTGGTTCTGAAGCTACCAGCGTTAATTCCTTGCCTGACAGTTTGAAACGGAGCAGGCCACACCCACCTGTCCCTCCTGCATCCATCGTGAGGAAACAGAAAGGAGCTCTACAGTCAGACTCATCTGAAAATTGGAGATGGAACACCTGCCTCAGGGAGGTTGGGAAGACTGAAGGGATGGTTGTCCTTACCTTCTCCCCCACAGGGTCTCACATCATTGTTTACCTGTTAGAGGTGGAAAAAGAAGGAAATCTCTTAAAACTGGCTCTTTGCTTTCTTTTTGGAAGTCTGCCGCTGTGTGTGTGTATGTGTGTATCTGTGTGTGTGTGTGTGTGTGTGTGTGTGTGTGTATTCCTGTATAGCTCTGTATTGAAAATGTCCCACATGGTCTGTCTACTTGAAACTGACTGCCTTACTTCAGATGCAATTTTTCCCCCGGGAGCCATCTCTGATTCTGTGTTCTCTACACTATTTGCCACAGACTTGCTTCAGCATTAGAAATGAGGTATAGAATCTTCAGATCAAGGAAATCTATGAGTAGTTTCCTCTTGACCCATGCAGGATATCTATGCCAGGATTGGGTGAGCGCCTGCATTTCCTTCGGGTCCTAGTGCCACTTCCCCCGGGCTTCACAGATCTAGGAAGAGCACCTGTGCACGTAGGCTTTGCCTCACCCAGTCCATCAGGCCTAATTTTTCTTACGGGGCTTTGTACAGTTCAGTAGCCAGTCTGTCCTCTTCTGAGAATTTTCTCATTACTCTGCAAGGAAAATGTCTCTCACTTCACTTTATGTCAGTTGGGTCATCTGTATTATCTCCCTGCCTGCCAGTTCTGTGGAAAGGAGCCAGTATTTTCAAAAAGCATTTAATCCTTTAAGCTGTTGAGTAATAACTTAAGGAAAGTAGATGAGAGCGAGCATTGGGATGCTCAGTAATCCCATAAGGAAGGATCTCTCCCCTCCCCCATTGTCACAGGAAGGCTGTCTATCTTTGAGCCCTCCTGGTTTGAAGGAAACTTCTCTACCCTGTAACTATTCCTTTTCCAATTGGAACAGAGCACAGCTGCCCACGCGCTGATTGCCTCGGTTCTTTCAGAAAGCATATTCAGCCTTTTGGGATTAGGCCTAACTCACAAGACGTAACTCACTTGGACTAGAATAAATGCATAAAGCGCGTTTGTGGACTTGTTTTTGCAAGCCCTCCCACCTTGAAATACCTTTACTGCTCACTGCATTACTGGCTCAGTTGAAGGTCTACCCATCTATTCATCCTCCCAGATTCTCCAGAAACCTCGAAGTTCCCTGCCTCACACAGTCCTCCCAGACTGGCCGTGGCAGCAATTTTAACATTAGCAAAACAATGAAGAGATGAACATACCTCAAAGGGCAAAGGATGATGTACGTTATAACAAATGATATGATCACAGATATGTATGTTGCTAACCATATCGCTTCAAAATATATAAAACAAGTGACTGAACACACTAGGTATTAGATCAACAGTGTTAGTTGGAGATTTTGAGATATACTTTTCAGAAATGGATAAATTAGCCGAAAAGAGCAAAGATATAGAAGGTTTGAATGATAAAATCAATCAACTTGATCTAGTAGATAAATAATGACCTTTTTTTCACTCAAGAGAGAATGAATATTTTTTAAGAGCACACATGGAACATTCATAAAAATTGGCTTAAAAATTTTCTAGTTTGATGAAAAATATAAAACTACAGGTTCAAGAAGTTCAATAACTCCAAGAAAGATAAATGCGTGCGCGCGCACACACACACACACACACACACACACACACACACACACACACACACCATACATAGGCACCTCAAGGTCAGATTGCTGAGAACTAAAAATAAATTGTAGCAGAGACAGAAACATGCCTCAAACTTCTCATCTTTAGCATTTAGCACTCAAAGATTGATGCTGATAAAATTCTCCGGAGGAAGAAACCCTACCCAAGACCTATTTTGTGGTTTTCCTTTGTGTATCCATTTAACAAACATTTATCTGGGCATTGAAATACACCAATGAACAAAACAGGCACATATTCCTGACTAGTGTCCATTCTACTAAGGGAACGTATCAATCAAACAACCACTGCTGTATGAATGTAATACACATAAACATGGAGGAATGAAGGAATATATCTGTCATGAGCATTTTGTGAAGAAGCCACAAGAGGATAAAGTCCAAACAATCGAGATAAACGGAGAAACTACAGCAGAAGAATTTTCTGTAAGACAAAGACAAGGTCAGGTGTGCAAGTTATGGTCACAGAAGTACTGTAACAGAACTTGGAGCCTGGAGGAGAAGGTAAGAAGTGGCTAAGGATTCTAATTTCTTACTCTCATTACTAGGAGTAAAAAGTATTTGAGATTTATAGACTAGTTTAAAAGGGTGAGCACCAAAAAAAAAAAAATGTAGAAATCGTATCAGCCAACTTAGTGAAAGGGGGGTTATGAGGAGGTAAAAGCATATTATTTTGTCATAGTTTGTATACTGTGTCATTAGAAGCCCAGAGGAGATCAGTAAATACTGTGAATAACCACTTAAAGGTAAGACAAAATAAAAACCTTTACAGTGATCCAAGGGGCACCTGGGTGGCTCAGTCAGTTAAGCATCCCACTTCGTCTCAGGTCATGATCTCATGGTTCATGAGTTCGAGCCCACATCAGGTTCTGTGCTGACAGCTCAGAGCCTGGAGCTTGCTTTGGATTCTGTGTCTCCCTCTGATTCTGTTCCTCCCCCACTCACACTCTGCCTCTGTCTCTCAAAAATGAATAAAAGAAAAATAAAATGATTTGAACACATACATGAGCAAAGGAAATAAGCCATATGTTGGAAATTATTTTAAAGCCTTCATGGTAATTAAAAGTATAAAATATAATGACAGAAACAAAACCAAAAAGCTATCTTCTCTGTAAATGTAAGTGGTCTGGATATATTTAATTGTTTTTTAAATGTCTCAAATAGGATTATAAAAAGGATGCATCTTAAAGTGATTCAAAACCACTCAAAGTAAAAGGATGGGCAAAAAATAGATCATGATACATACAGAACAGCTAACAGAGCGCTGGAAGGAGAATTCACAGTATTAAATATTTGTATCTGTAAACGTGAGAACGCAATATTGTTGGCAAAACCAGAAGGAAGCATGTTCACAACCTCACTGTTAAAGCTGAATGGGAGAGAAAAGCATAAAAGAGATAAAGGATGATAAGTTATATATAATTCATGATGGCGATCTAAAAATTATGCATATATACAAAATGGTCAAGGTTTCGTTTTTTATAAACAATTTAAAATATATTTTTTTTATTTTACTAAAAAGTGATGATTCGCCACTTACCTACAACACCCATCACAAGTGCCCTCCTTAATACTCATCACATATTTAACGCACCCCCTGCCCACCTTCTCTCCAGCAACCCTCAGTTAAGAGACTGTTTGCTCATTTGCTTCTCTCTCTTTTCCCCCCGTCTATGTTCATGTTTGTTTCTTAAATTCCATATGTGAGTGAAATCATGCAGTATTTGTCTTTCTCTGACTGACTTACTTTGCTTAGTATAATACTCTCTAGCTCCATCCACATCATTGCAAGTGACAAGATTTCATTCTCTTGATGGCTGAGTAATATTCCATTGTGTGTGTGTGTGTGTGTGTGTGTGTGTGTGTGTGTGTGTGCGCGCGTGCGCGCACACGCATGTATAAACCACATCTTCTTTAACCATTCATCAGTTGACGGATATTTGAGTTCTTTCCATACTTTGACTATTGTTGATAATGCGGCTGTAACCATTGGGATACATGTGTCCCTTTGAATCAGTATTTTTGGGTAAATGCCTAGAAGTGCAATTGCTGGGTCATAGGGTATTTCTGTTTCTACCTTTTTGAGACGCCTCCATATTGTCTTCCACGGTGGCTGCACCAGTTAAAGTGACCAATTTTTTCTTACAGAAATGACAGGAACTCCAAGGAGTGATAGACAGAAACATATCAGTAAATGGAGACTTTGCTCACTACTTTTAGCCCATGACAGAGCAAGTGAATAAAAGATAAGGGTTTAGAAGACTCAAACATACTAAAATATATCTGATTCACATATGGCAAATTCTGAGTTTTTAAGTTTCAGAAACACAAAAATTGTGTTACTTACTTGCTTAATATTTGTCTACTTCTCTACATCAGGAGCTCAATAAAATCGCAAGGAAACGTGTCTTGTTAACCTTGATTTCCCAGGAACTAACAGAGGTAACCAATAAACATTGAAAAAAATTATTTTTAGAGAGCGAGAGAGAGAGAGAGAGAGAGAGAGAGACAGTGCAAGCAAGGGAGGGGCAGAGAGAGAGACACACACACACAATCCGAAACAGGCTCCAGGCTCTGAGCTGTCAACACAGAGCTCAAGTCAGGGCTTAGACTCACAAACTGTGGGATCGTGACCCGAGCCCAAGTCAGATGCTTAACCGACTGAGCCACTCAGGCGCCCCGACCAATAAACATTTTTGAGTAAGTGAAAGAATACATAATTTGCAAGAGTAAAATACAAATGGCCAGCAAGTCCATGGGGGCAAAAAAAGTACAACCTTTAAAAACAAAGATATTTCTGTTTAATAAAGAATACCATCTTACCTGTCAAATTGACAAAACTTAAAACATGCTCTAAACCCTTGCCTTATATATAAATGCCTACCTCAATAATGTGTCAGCGCTGCAAAATGTCAAGTGGAATAGATAACACAAATAGTTCTCCGTTCCTAATTCCCTCATGCAAACATCCAAGGTGAGCCATGACCTTGAGGAAATGTACTACTTGTGTTATGTTGTATCCTAACTTTCAGTGGGTGGCACTGCCCGAGGCAGGAGACATGCCATCCCACTAGGCCCACAACAGAGGTTGTGGGCGGCCCCCAGGACTCTGCTTAGCTGTTCTTGCCCTACTCTGCAGCTCTTTCCCAAGGGGGTGTCTCCAAAGGCTGGCCGTTAGCTTACTGCTGACATGTAAATTTGCTACATGGAACTCAAACAGCACATTTTCGCCACATTCTAAATGAGCATATTTCTAGAAGGGTCTGTAGAGGTTACTGGCTCAATCTCCTATCACTTTCTGCAGCACCCCCATGGATTCTGATTAGGTATCTAAGATTAGGAGAGTCTGCAACCAGAGAAGGTGGGCCCCAAGTGCGGGTATTAACGAAACAAAACCCAAAGCAGGAGAAAAAGGATTTTGAAGAATATTCCACGTCCATATAAGGAGATCTCACTCTTTCAGGTTGGGCTCAAGGTTTGACCCCCTGCCTGCTGTAATGAGAAGCACGCATTTCAGCTGCATCCAGCATGATAAGTTGCACCCAAGTGCATGAAGTAACCAAGGGTTGGGACATATGCCCACGTCCCAGCTCCTGACTGGCTATGATGACCGGCCCAGATGTCATGAGTCCCCGATGTGTTAGCTCAGACTATGATTATTTGAATAAAGACCTCTGGTTGACGATGGTGAGCTCAACACATGCTCCCTCCTGATAGTAAAACGGTAAAGGAAAAGAGGATTCCCAGGATGAACAGAAAGTGAGCTGGGTTAAGAGCAACAACGTCTGGGCAGATGGACACACGTTACTGGCTTCGCAGAACAGAGAATGCTGAATTCTAAGCTAGCAGTGGGAGCACGTAAGAATCAACCCAGCTCGCACGGCAGATCCCTGAAAAGCTCGGGAATTGGGAGAACTAAGTCCTTCAGGAAGTAATTGTGAAAGTGGAGCTAGAAAGGACAATCAAAGCTACATGACCTACCACGTAACACCAGCACCCGCGACGTAGTGAAAACCAGGATGTAGGGAGATGGGAGCGGTGTATAAGGAGAGGAGGAGCTCCTGATGCTGATTGGAAGCAAGAACAGAGACTTTTGAAGATTCCTAATCCAGAAGAGGCCATAGACCCACTGCTTGTAACCCTTTCACACTAGGACTGGGAACGGACACCCCCTCTAGAAAACCACTACAGTAATTATAAGAACTGATGATTGAAAACACGTTTTAAGACCCATGATTGTCCTTGGATCTCTATAAAGTTTTAGCATGTAAAGCACCATTAAGTGAACATATAGCATTTCCTGGTGTTTGCATTCAACTCAATAAACGACTACAGCCTGTGGGTCAAATCCAGCCTGCCATCTGTTTTGAACAGATGGAGAGCTAAGAATAGCTACTTTTTTAAAAAAAAATTAAACTTTCTATTATAATTGTAGATTCAAAGGCAGTTGCAGGAAGTAATACAGAGAGTTCTTGTGTACACATTACCTAGTTCCCCCAATATTACTATAGTGCAATATCTTAGTACAGTGAGAATATTGACATTGGCACAGTGAAGATACAGATCATCACAAGGATGCTCACAGGCAAGCCACGCCCACTCACCGGTTACCCATGCTCCGTTTTTGTCCCAGGGCACTGGTCAATCCACTTCTATCATTTTCTCATTTCTAAAAGGTTTTGCTACATAACAAAATACAACCATTTTGGACTGACTTTTTTCACTCTGCATAATTATTGAGAGGCCTCTAGATTTCTTTTTAATGAATCAATTGTGGGGGTTTTTTAAATTGCTGAGTGCTGTGCCATGGCTTGGCTGTACCACTTTTTTTCATAGAACTGCTTTCATTAGCATTTGCTCACATTATTCATAATGGCATAGGTTTATAGAAGATGTTTAAGACTGGCTGACAACATAGTCTTATCTTGAATTTTCTTTTAAAATCGAGAATAGGAGAACTAGGTATGTATGAATTAAAGAATATTTCAGGATGACATGTTGGCTATAAACTCAAAAGCTACACTGATACCAATTCTATAAATAGCAAATGTGAGTGTAACTTATTTAAGACTAATAGTTCACATTTTGAAAAAGCGCACCCATGTCTTCCAAGTTGAGTACTGTAAATGGTTCTTGAAAGTCTACTATGAACAATGGTCATAACAGCACCATCAACAATAGTCAAAACATGGAAAGAGCCTAAATGTCCATCACCTGATGAATGGATCAAGAAGGTGTGGTATATATACACAAGGGAGTACTACATGGCAATGAGAAAGAATGAAATCTGGCCATTTGTAGGAAAGTGGATGGATCTCGAGGGGTCATGCTAAGCGAAATAAGTCAGGCGGAGGACAGATACCATATGTTTGCACTCATAGGTCTAACAGGAGAACAGGAGAAACCTAATGGAGGACCAGGGGGAGGGGAAGAGGGAAAGAGAGTTGGGGAGAGAGAGGGACGCAAAACTTGAGAGACTATTGAATACTGAAAAAGAACTGAGGGTTGAAGGGGGAGAGAGAGGGGGAAAAGAGGTGGTGGTAATGGAGGAGGGCACTGGTGGGGAAGAGCACTGGGTGTTATACGGAAACCAATTTGACAATAAACTATTAAAAAAAAAAAAAAGAAAGTCTTCTATGGACATGATATACTCAGTCCAACTAGTAGGGGGCTTGGGAGTGACCTGATATGACCTTCCGATGCGAAGGCTCATTTAGAGTTAAAAATCAAACTGCATGACCAAAAAGCAAGAGTCTCGGGCAGCATCATTAGTTCCTCAGAAAACAATTCCCAAAGCTCTCATCATCCTGGTTATCCTCCTGTTTTGCTTTCACTTACACGGACCATTCTTTTAATAAAGTCCGCCATAATACTGAAAGTCACAGCTGGTACAGCGCTGAATGACAGTAGCTTTGGCATTTGATATTACAAAGTCACTTTCAGTAAAATATTTTCTCCATTCTGGGTCAAGGGGAGGTAAAACGGGAAGAGTAAGATTCCCAAATGCCACCTTGAGTTAGGAGGTATCCAGATAAAGGTGCGTGTGCGTGCGGCAATGCTGCCTGCAGTTGGGCTCCAGGATGCCACCGCTCACCACTGTCCAGGAAGTCCTTAAGAGCCGGTCTCAGGGGTGCCAGTGCCGGCTCCAGGATGAGCTGCTGAAGATGGGCCCTGCAACAGTCATTTTCTTTTCTGTTCATCCAGTTCTGCCAAGATTCATTCGTAATTTTCTTCTCTCTCTGTCCAGCTCTGCCGAGATTCCAACTCTATTTTTGTTTTGAAAATCTTTTCCAGCTTCTGGAAGCTGAGCTTCTCGGCTTGTGGTCCCCCAGCCAGCGACACTGCATCTCTCTGACCCTTCTTCTGTGGTCATTTCTCTCAGTGACCTTTGTTTTGTACTTTTTCTTTTAATCATTCACCGGTGGAAGGACATCTGTGTTGTTTCCAGTTTGGGGCTATTATGAATAAAGCTGCTATGAAACAGTCACGGGGAGGTTTGTGTGTGTGTGAACATAAGTCGTCACTTCTCCGGGATAAATGCCAAGGAGTGCAATTGCTACATCATATGGTAGCTGCCAAACTGTTTTCCAAAGTCGCACTACCACTTTACATTCCCACCAGCCGTGTGATCCAATTTCTCTGTGTTCTTGCCAGCCTTTCATGTTGTCACTATTTTTTAATTTTTAGCTATTCTGATAGATACGTAGTGATATCTCATTGTGGTTGTAATCTGAATTTCCTTAATGGCCAATGATGTTGAACATCTTTGTATGTGCTTTTTTTGCAATCTGTGTATTCTCTTCAATGAAATGTGTCTTCATGTCTTATACCCATATTCTAATTGGATTTTTTTTTTTGCTGGTGAGTTTGGAGAAACTTTCAGACATTCTAGATGCTCGTTCTTTTTCAGATATGTGGTTTGCAAATCTTTTCTGCCAGTAGCTTTTTTTCATGCTCTCAACAGAGCCTTTAGCTGAACAAACGTTTTTAATTTTGATGACTTCCGATTAATCAATTTTCCCTTTTGGGTTGTGCTTTTCCTTCATGTGTAAGAACTCTGCAGCTCCCATAGCTTTTCTTCTGTGCTTTTGTCCTAAAAATTTTATAGATTTACATTCAAGACCATCATCCACTTTTGTATAATTTTATACTTTGCTAATTACTGAAAAATGTTAATTTTTGTATAAATTATGAGACTTAATATATCTCATATCTTGCTGGCTATCCCTATATATTAAGTCTTTAAATTGAGTAGACTGAACCTTCTTTATTCTTTTTTAAGATCACTTTTGAAAATTATTCTAGTTCCTTTGCCTTTCCATATAAATTGAATAATCCTGTTTATGTCTACCAGAAAATTTTTGCTGAAATTTTTATAGAAATTGGGTTGGGGGTGTCTGGGTGGCTCAACCGGTTAAAAATCTTACTCTTGATTTTGGCTCAGGTCATGCTCACAGTTCATGGGATTGAGCCCCGCATCAGGCTCTGCACTGAGCATGGATACTGCTTGTGATTCTATCTCTCCCTCTCTCTCTCTGCCCCTATGCCCAACACTCTCACTCTCTCTCTCTCTCTCTCTCTCTCTCTCTCTCTCTCTCAGAATAAATAAACTTAAAAAAAAGGAAATTAGGTTAAACCTGTATATTGATTGATTTTGGGAAAACTGAGATCCCTCTTGAGTCTTATAAGATCCTGAGTCTTATAACTCATTTCTTTAAATCTTCTTTTCATTTCTTTCCCAGGATTCCAGCCTACAAGTCCTGCATGAGTTTTGCTAGAGTTACACCTACTTATTTCATTTATTGGAATGATTATGAATGGTGTTATATTTTTAACTTCAATGTCCATGTGTTCACCACTGGTATATAGAAATACAATTGATGGGGCGCCTGTGTGGCTCAGTTGATTAAGCGTCTGACTTTGTTTGGCTCAGGTCATGATCTCGCAGATTGTGAGTTTGAGCCCCACATGGGGCTCTTTGCTGACAGCTCAGAGCCTGCAGTCTGCTTCGGATTCTGTGTCTCCCTCTCTCTCTGGCCCTAACCCACTTGCATTCTATCTCTGTCTCTCTTAAAAATAAACATTTTAAAAAAAAGAAATACAATTGATCTCTGGATGCTTATATTGTCTTCTGCAAGCTTGCTGACCTCACCTCATTATACAGCTTCTTTTGTAGATTTCTTGCGACTTTCTACTAGACAATCATGTCATCTGCAAATAGGAAAGTTTTATTCTTCATTTCTGATCTGGGTACCTTTTTTCCCTTTTCCTTCACTTATCAGATTGGCTAGAACTTCTAGCACTGTATTCATAAAGTGGTGAGAATGGACATACTTCCTGTGGTCTTAATCTTAGGGAGAAAGCATTTTCACCTTCAAGTAAAAGATTATCTGTAAGTTTTTTGGTAAATGTTCTTTATCAAGTTGAGGATGTTTCCTTCCGAGAGTTTTTTAAATCATGAAAGGGTGTTTAATTTTGTAAATTTTTTTCTTCATTAATTGATATGAACATGTGATTTTTCTTCTTTAGTCTTCATATGTCTTTAGGCAGATTACATTGATTTGTTTCTGAATATTGAAACAGTCTTGAATCCCTGGAATAAGTCTCACTTAATCATGGTGTATAATTCCTCTTATATATTACTGAATTCTCTTTGCTAATATTTTGTTAAGGATTTTTACATCAATGTTCGTGAACGACATTGGTCTGTACTTTTTTTGGTCTTTTTCCAGTTTGGAGATCATGGTAATGTTAGCTTATGAAATAAATTCGGAAGTCTTCTATTTTCTGGTAAAAGATTGTATAGAATTTGTGTTACTTCTTAATCAAACTTTTATTAGAATTTTCTAGTGAAAACATATGGGCCTGGTGATTCTTTTAAATTTTGAGTTTAATTTCCTCAGGAATTTTAGGATTATTCACATATTGATTTGATATTGGGTGGGTTTTGGTAATTTACGTTTTTCAAGGACTTGGTCCATTTCAACTAAGTTGTCTAATATTTGTGTTCATAGCATTCATAACAGTGTTGTTTCACAGCATTGCCTTACTATCCTTTTGATTTCTGCAGAGTCTACAGTAATATCTCCTCTTTCATTCGTGATATTGGTAACTTATTTCTTCTCCCTTTTTGTTCCTTTGTCAGCCTTGTCAGATTTGTGAATTTTATTGATTTTTTTAAAAAGGATCAGCTCTTTGATTCACTGATTTTCTTGTTATTCTGCTTCCAATTTTATTGATTTATGCTATTATCATTTTTACTTCCTTCCTTCTGCTTATGTTGGGTTTATTTTGTTCTTTCTGTTCTAGATGTTTGAGAGAGGAGCTTAGATGACTGGTTTGATAATTTTTCTTGTTTTTAATGTGTTCATGTAGTCTGTAGTATTCTCTCTTGTCATTGCTTTAGCTGTTACACTTCATTTCCATTCAGTTCAATATATTTTTAAATTTCCCTGGAGACTTCCCCTTTGACTCATTGATTATTTAGAATGTGGTTTCATTTTGGAGATTTTCCTGTTATTGATTTTTAGTTCCTTCTTTTCTTATTTTTGATTTTCTAGTTACTTGCTGTTATTAACATCTAATTTGGTCCCAATGTGGTGGTAGAATTTACTGTCTTGTTATTTTGTTTCTTTTAAATATGTTGAGGTTATCTGATGATGCACAGTGTGGTATATACCTTGGCATATGTTCTGAAGGCAGTTTAAAAGAACGTGTATTCTGCTGGTGGTGGATGGAGAAATCTATACATGTTGACTAAATTTTCCTGGTTATTGATATTTTTGTACCCCTGTTGATTTTTTGTCTAGTAGTTCAATCCATTGACATTTCCAACTATTATTATGGATTTGTTTATTTCGACTTTTGTTCTATCAGTTTTTTGCTTTTTTTTTTTTAAAGTCCTTCCCTTTTTTGAAAAACTTTTTAAAAAATGTTTTATTTATTTTGATACAAAGAGAGACAGAGCATGAGAGGGGGAGGGAGAGAGAGAGAAGGAAACACAGAACCGGATGCAGGCTCCAGGCTCTGAGCTAGCTGTCAGCACAGAGCCTGATGCGGGGCTCGAACCCACAAACGTGAGATCTGACCTGAGCCGAAGCCGGAGCCTTAACCGACTGAGCCACCCAGGCACCCCCAGTTTTTTGCTTTTATGTATTCTGCAATTCTGTAGTTTGGTACACACACATTCAGGCTCACTTTCTCTTCTAGTAGATTGACTTTTTAGAATTATATAATGGCCTCTTCTTTTCTGGTAATTTTCTTTGCTCTGAAGTCCATTTTATGTGAGACTAATATAGCCACTCCTGTTTCTTTTCATCAGTGTTTGTATGATATATCTTTTCTGCCCTTTTACTTTCAACCTGCCTATGTCATTATATTTGAAATGAATTTCTTATAAATAGCATATAATTGGGTGATGCTTTTAAATCTACTCTGCCATTTTCTGTTTTTTAATTGGTGTATTTAGAGCATTTATATTTAATGTTGTTGTTGGTGTCAGGGCCTAAGTCAAGTATTTTATTTTTAATTTTGTTCTCTGGTTTTAACTTTTCTTTTCTTTTTAAAGATTTTTTAATGTTTACTTATTATTGAGAAAAGAGAGAGACAGAGCATGAGCATGGGAGGGGCAGAGAAAGGGGGAGATACAGAATCTGAAGCAGGCTCCAGGCTCTGAGCTGTCAGCACAGAGCCCGACGCGGGGCTTGAACCCACGAACTGTGAGATCATAACCTGACCTGAAGTTGGATGCTTAACCGACTGAGCCACCCAGGCGCCCCTGTTTTTAATTTTTCTATTTACTTTTTCCTGCCTTACTCAGGGTTACTTGAATATTTCTAAGGAATTCTATTTTGATTTATCAAAGTGTTTTTGACTATATCTTTTTTATAGCTTTTTAAATTGGTTGTTCTAGGTTATATTATATATAAATAACTTATCACAATCTTCTAATGTTATCATTTTACCAGCTCCAGTGATATGTAGTAATCTTACCTTCTTTCTTTCCCTTTTTACCCTGCCCTATTTCCAGCATAATTATCATAAATATGTCTTCTACATACATTTAGAATTATATCATAAAGTGTAGTAAATTTTCTTTAACCATCAAACATAATTTAGAAAACTTAAGAGGAGGACAGTCTACCATATTTGACCATATTTTTATTCTTTCTCACATTTTTTTCTCTCCTATTATTCTAAGATTCATCCATCTATCCCTCCCTCCCTCCATCCATTCATCGATCTATCCAGTTAGTAGGTTAGTTAATAGAAATTCCTTAATTCTTTTAGGGTAGATCTAATGGTGACAAATTCTCTTAGTTTTCCTCTACTTGAGAATGTCTTGATTTTTTTCTTTATTTCTGAAGGATATTTTCACTAGGTATGATATTCTGGGTTAATGGTCCTTTCGTTTCAACACTTGAAAATAATATGTCATTTACTTCATGTCTTCATATTTTCTTAAAAAAATTTTTTTAATGTTTATTTATTTTTAAGAGAGAGAGAGAGAGACAGAACATGATCAGGGGAGGGGCAGAGAGAGACACACAGAGAATCTGAAGCAGGCTCCAGGCTGTGAGCTGTCAGCACAGAGCCTGAAGTGGGGCCTGAACTCACGAGCTGTGAGATCATGACCTCAGCCGAAGTTGGACACTTAACCAACTGAGCCATCCAGGTGCCTTGGGGCTTCTTAGTTTCTAATTAGAAATATGATTTAATCAAAATTGTTTTCTCATCAGATGTTTCTTTCTTGCTGCTTCCAATTTTCTTTGTTTTTAGTTTCTGGAAATTTCACTATACTGTGTTATAATGTAGATTTCCTTGGGTTTATCCTATTTGAACTTTGTTCAGCTTTGGAGAGTTTTAGGGCATGATTTCTAGGAGTATTTTTTCAGCCCTGCCCTTTCTTCTTTCAAAACCCCAGTGAGGTGTCTGGGTGGCTCAGTCATTTAAGCATCCGACTCTTGATTTTGGCTCAGGTCATGATCTCACAGTTGTGAGACTGAGCCTGATGTCAGGTTTTGTGCTGAGAATGGAGCGTGGTTATGATTCTTGCCCTTTCACTGTCTCCTTCCCCCAATGTCTCTCTCAAAATAAAAAAATAAACATTAAAAAAATAAAGACCCCAGTGACTCAACTATGAGGTCTTTTGTTATAGTTTTACAGATTTCTGAGATTTTTGTTTTCATTCTATTTTCTTTCCATTGTTCAGATTGGGTGATTTCTATTGTTCATTGGTTGTTTCTTCTGTCTCTTTTATTCTACTTTATCCCCATCCACTGAGTTTTTTTTGATATTGTAATTTTCAGTTTTAAGATTTCCATTTGGTTTCACTTTATATCTTCTATTTCTTTGCTGAATCTTCCTATATTTTTATTCTTCCAAGCATGTTTCTAATTGCTTGCTGAGCCATTTTATGATGGCTACTTTATATCTTTGCCAGATAACTCTAACATCTGTGTCATCTTGGTGCTGTCCTCTGTTGATTGTCTTTTCTCATTCAGGTCGCGATCTTTCTGGTTCTTGATATGACAAGTGAGTTTTGATTGAAACTTGTATATTGGGGCACTATATTTTAAGACTCTAGATTTTATTTAAATTTTGTGTTTTAGTAGGCCTGTGCTATTTGAACAGGGAAATGGGGCATAGCATCATTATTGCCAAATGGTAGTAGAAGTCCAGGTGTTGACTCAACCTCTGTTAATACCCGAAAAGAGGGCTTCCTCACTACTGCTGAGTGGGGTGAGAGTTCTGGCTCCCCAGTAGTCTTCCCCCCCCCCCCCCCGCCAGTGGTCTTTTGCTGATACTACCCTGGCTCAGAGGGGTAAGGAGCCTCATTACTGCTGCTTACATGGACTCCAGTGACACTGTAGGGGAAGAGTGGCCTCATAATCACTGAGCCATGGTAAGTAGCCTGACTCTATTCTTCATTGGTATCACCTACCGAATAGAGGTTGTATGGTTGCCTTGTTACTGCCTCTGGGGGGCTCCCCACATAGTCTCCCCCCATGCTGCTGAGGGGATGCCTTATCACCTGCTGGCAGGGACGAAAGTTCTGCCTCCCTACGCAGCCTTCTCAAACACTCTGCTAGTGGGTTTGGGACAAGGCTGGAAACCTAGGCTGTCTACATTTGATTGTGTGGGTGACGGTGAGCCACAGTTTTTTCTGGGGGAGTTTGGCTGAATTAGAGTTATTATCATGTAAAAGTTTTCTGTTTGGCTGCCCTTTTTCTTTTATTTAGAGAGAGCAGGCTTTGCTGGGGCTCTTTTCTGTCGACATCCATTGCCATTTCAGGATTGTCAGCCTTTTCAGCTCCAAGTCTGGGATATGTGAGTGTATTAGTTTGCTAGGATACATATAACAATATACTACAAACTAGGTGGCTTAAACAACATACCCCGAGATTTGGGTGCCTTATCCATCTAGCATAGTATCTTCAATGAAATAAATGCATGTTCTCCAAAATGAAGCGATTGTGTTTGGCCATTAAATCCTATATTTTAAGTACTCATATTTTTAATATTAAAAAGTAACATAACTATGTGTATGTTTTCCAGGCTCTGAGATATTCTTGACTCATGGTTGTTTTTTAAACCACTATGGTTAAGATATGATTGACATAGAAAGTGCTGTACATATTTAATGTATATAATTTGATGAATATGGAGAAAGTATACATCCATGAAACCATCATCACAATCTCTGTCATAAACCTATTCTTCACCTTCAGAAGATTTCTCCCACATTATTTTTGTTGGTGATTGGTTTCAGAGCTTCACGTGTATGTATGTATACGTGTGTGTGTACACATTGCATACATATACATATATAAACCCACATACACATATATACTCCCAAAATTCTTGGGTTCAACTCTTGTTAATATAAAAACTTTTGGTTATAAATTAAACTTTGTATGTAGCAAACTTTGTATTTTGAAGCCAGAGAGCTGTTTTTGTTTGGTTACTCATAATTTTATCCATCGAAATCGTTTGGGAATGACTCATCAAATAATTTATCTCAGTCAAGAGATATGTCTAGAATTGGAAATAGTTTGAGGTCAAACAGTGCTGACTTTTGAAAGGTGTTCCTCAAGCTGATGACAATGAGTAATTTCAAAGCTGCCATGTTCTTATTTTCAGAAATAAACAAACTCCAAAACAAACCCTACCAAATGGGGAGAATGTTAGCATGGGCTCTTTGGGCTCTGTCTTGTATAATAATCTTTAGGCAGTTCGCCATAAAAGACATGGTGACAAGATAAATGAAAACCTTAATTCTTAATTTTGCATGAAGCACACAGAGCCAAATAGATGCTGTCTCTGATGGGTTCTTCTGTGTCATTTCTGTGTGAGGGCACAGGGTTAGGAAGTCCCACAGACCTCTCGTGACCTTGCAGAGGTTTTAAATATCAGTTGTCAGCTGTCAGTGTCAAAACAAATGTGGTTTCTTCTAATCACATAGGTCCTTGGGATTTTTTCCCCCTCTTGGCAGGCAAGGGAGGAAAATGGTCTGTCGATATTGTTAGGTGCTGCTTTTATCCCGGGGTGCCTTCCCAGGAGGGGTTCCATGCGAGCAGCATGCTGGGACTTGTCTGGCAGCAATTCTCAGTGGGGCTTTAAAGGGAGCAGAGCCATGGTCTGTGAGCAGGATCCCTATTGCCAGCAACTTGGACTCTAGAGAGGCACAGGTTTTTGAGAAAAGAATGAGAGTGATTAAGGCATTCACAACAGAGGGCTGTTTTTAGTGGCAACTCTTGAGGTGGGGCTCACTTTAAGAAGACCTTGTCAGGGACGCCTGGGTGGCTCCGTTGGTTAAGTGTCCAACTTCAGCTCAGGGTCATGATCTCATGGCTCTGGCATGGATTCAAGCCCTGCGTCAGGCTCTGTGCTGACAGCTCAGAGCCTGGAGTCTGCTTCCGATTCTGTGTCTCTACCCCTCCCCTGCTCACACTCTGTGTCTCTCTCTCTCAAAAATGAATAAACATTAAAAAAAAAAAAGAGAAGTCCTTGTCTGATTAGATGTGGTGTGGCCTGGCGGAAGCAGTGTGGACATTGGAGCCCCAGCGACTGGCTGTTTTCCAGATTATCTGACCTTGAGATAAATCATTTGATCTTTTAAGTCTCAGAATCATATGGGCCTGATTCTTACGTTGAGGGATTACTATAAAAATTAGATTGAACTTAAAAGTCACAAATCACCTAGGTTGACTCAAGAGGAAATAGAAAATCTGAATAGACCCATAGCAAGGTAAGACACCGAATTAATAATTAAAATTTTCCCACAAAGAAAAGCACAGGTTGAGATAGCTGCACTGGTGAATTCCACCAGACATTTGAAGAAATGTTAACCCTTTATATAAACTCTTCCAGAAAATAGAGTAGGGGGTAACTTCCCAGTTCAATCCAAGGAGGCAAGAATTTCTCTGATACTAAGGCCAGACAAAGATGTGATAAGAAACCTACAGAGCACTACCTTTCATGAATATAGACACAAAAATCTTCAATAAGATATTAGTAAATTGAATCCAGCAAAATATAAAAAGGACTACAGCAGGATTTTTCTCAAGAATGCAATACCAGTTTATCCTAAAATATAAATTAATAAAGGACAAAAACTACACGATCATTTCAATAGATGCAGAAAAAGTATCTGACAAAATCTAACACCCAGTCATAAAAGCTCTCAACTAACTAGGAATAAATGGGAACATTTTCAGTCTGATAAAAAGCATCTACAAAAACCCTAGAGCTGACATCATACTGAATGTGAAAGACTGAAATGTTTCCCTTAAGGTCAGGAACAAAGCAACTATGGTTGCTTCCACTATTTCAACTTAACATTGTATTAGAGTTTCTAGCTAGTGCAATCAGGTAAGAAAAAGAAATAAAGTGCACTCAGGGTGGAAAGGAAGAAGTAAAAATTGTCTTTATTTGAAGATGATATAATCTTGCATGTAGAAATTTTTAAGAAATTTAAAGAATTCTTACAGAATAAATGAGCTCAGCAAGGTCACAGAATAAAAGCCCAATAAACAAAAGTTGATTGTATTTCTATAATTAATAATAAATATTATATAATGACATTAAGAAAACAACTTAATTCAGAATATTATCCAATAAAATAAAATATTTAGGAAGACATTTAACAAAAATCTGTTAAGACTTCTACATTGAAAAATATGCCACATTTCTAAGAGTAATTTAAAAATATCCAAGTAAATGGGGAGATATTTCATTTTTACTGATTGATTGGAAGACTCAGTATTATGAAGATGGTAATTCTCACCAAACTGAGATTCAGTATTCATCAATTTGGAGAGAATTTCCATTTTAATTCATATCAAAATCCCAGCAATCCTCTTTTTGCAACCGAGAAGCTGACCAGCTAACCCTAAAACTCATGTGGAAATACAAAGGACCCAAAATACAAAAAGCAATTTTGTAAGTTAGAGGATTTACACTTTCTGATGTCAAAACTTACTACAAAGCCACAATAATTAAGACTATCTTACTGGCCTAAGAGTAGGCATACCAATCAATGGAACAGAATTAAGAGTTCAGAAATAAGCCTTTATATTTATTTATCTTTATCTTATTTTTATCTTTATGGTGAATTAATTTTCAACAAAAGTACCAAGACAATTTGATGGGGGAAAGAATAAGATTTTCAACAAATGATGCTGGAAGAATGGCATACCCACCTGTGAAACGATGAATCGAGACCCTTACAGCAGACAAAACATGAACTCAGAGCGCCTGGCTCAGTGGAGGGTGTGTTCAGCCGAGGGGTGTCTGGAGTTGTGGGTTTGAGCCCCATGACCGGTGTAGAGATTACTTATATTAAAAAAAAACTTAAAAAAAACTAACTCAAAATGGATCATAAATCTGATGTTAGACTTAAAATTATAAAACTTTCAGAAGAAAATGTAGAAAATATTTGTGATCTTGGGTTGGGCAAATATTTCTCATATATGAAGACAAGAACACAAAAGAAAAAAATTGATGAATTGTACTACCTCAAAAAAAACCTTATGTGCTTTATTTTTTAAAATTTTTTTAAATGTTTTTTTTATTTTTGAGAGACAGAGAGAGACAGTGCAAGCAGGGGAAGGTCAGAATCTGAAGCAGGCTCCAGGCTCTAAGCTAGCTGTCAGCACAGAGCTTGACGCGGGGCTCGAACCCACGAATGAACTGTGAGATCATGACCTGAACTGAAGCCGGACACTTAAATGACTGAGCCACCAAGGCGCCCCAAAACTTACGTGCTTTAAAAGATACCATGAAGAAAATAAGAAGATAAGCCACAGACTGGGGGAAAAATATCCAAATCATGTAGCTGAAAAAGGACTTCTAGCTAAGACCTATTATATGTGTGTGTGTGTGTGTGTGTGTACACACATATATATAATGTGTATATATATGTGTGTGTGTGTACACACATATATATAATGTGTATATATGTGTGTGTGTGTACACACATATATATAATGTGTATATATACATATACACATGTATAATTGAATAAGAAGACAATTAATTATAAAATAGACAAAAGATCTGAATAGACTTTTCACCAAAACATAGGAATGGTCAACAAGCACACAAAAAGATGCTCAACATGATTATCATTAGGGAAATGTAAATTCAAACTAGCATGAAATAGCACTTCATACACACTGAAGGAACTGTAATCAGAGATAGACAAGAGCTAGTATGGGAGGGGCTCCTTACACACTGCTGGTGGAAATGTAAAATGGTACAGTTACAGAGGAAAACAGTTTGACAGTTTCTTTTAAAAGTTAAAAATGAATGTACCATATGACTCAGATCTTCTACTCCTGGGAACCTACTCAACAGAAATGAAAACATGTCCACACGCAGACTTGTATGTGAATGTTCATAACAGCTTTATTTAGAATAGCCCCAAACTAGAAACAACAAATGTCCATCAACCGCTGAAAAGGATAAACAAAATATGGTTTGTTCATACAACTGAATACTAGGCAGCAACAAAAAAAGAACAAAATACTGATGCATGCTAAAACATGAACCACAAAAACATACTAACTGAAAGAAGCCAGATGCAAAAACCCCATATATTGTATGAATCCATTTATATGAAATGTTCAGGTAAACATCAGAGTGATTGCAAATGGGAGTGGGGGTCTTTTTGGGGTGATGGATATGCTCTGAAATTGGCTTGTGGTGGTGACTGCACAACTTTGTAAGCCCAGTAAAACATCACTGAATTACACCCTTGGAAATGAGTGAATTTTATGGTATGTAAATTATTTCTTAATAAATAATGCTAATGATTTATAAAAGTTTAAATGTTGCTAATGATGAATAAGTTTAGTTTATTTATAGTGCCTACACGGTCCTTGATAAATGCTCGGATTGTTCTTTTGGAGGATGTGTTTTGTCTTCCAAGCTAAACCCGATGTCTCAGAGGGTTAGTCTGGCAACAGGCGCTAACGGCTGGGGTTTCCAGCATCCTCCCGATGTTCCCGACTCTAATGGTTTTTTTTTTATATATGATCTCCTTCAACCCTCACAACAGTCCTTGGACAGGGTATTATTGACTGTTCACACTAAAGGAAGTGGAAGCTTTGCTGAGGTCACGGGGCCCAGGCGTGGAGAGTCATTTGCCTCCAACAAATCTAAGCTGTGATGATGTATTGAGAACCGTCAGGAGGTGACCCAGATCCAGCCGATCAGCTTAAAGTGACCCTCAAAGACTCTGACTCCTGAGATGAGATCTCCAGCCCTGCTCCAGCCACACCCCGGAAGCTGGCTGGTCTAGCACGGCAGAAGCCTGAGGAATCATCGGTCCAGTAAAATAAACTGTCCT
>NC_043710.1:72497537-72527175 GCF_006229205.1 Suricata suricatta | reverse complement strand
TCCTGGGTCCTGGGCCTACTCTGTGATTGGTTAACACTCTAAATGTTGTAATTGGATAAACCTGCTGTCAATAATATTGTATAATAATAATTGGATCACTGTACCTATGTCACAATTTCCTGTAACTCCCCCTTCCCAAACTCATAAAAGTCCTACCCCACCTTTGTTCGGGGCTCTCTGGCTCTCTCCGTTCCACCAGTTTGGAGTGAGCAGAGGCCCGGGTTCGAACCTGCAGTAAACGACCCTTGCTTTTTGGCTTTGAAAAAAAAAAAAAGAACCGTTAGAATAGACTTACGAATTTCTAGACTGGTCATGGGGCCTGTTTGATGCCTTTGAGCACCTCCTTCATTCCAAGCCTTCCCTGTTTGAAACCTTGCTATTCTAGATCACCTGGCAGTTCTGCCATGTGAGGAGATTGTCGGCCACCGTAACACTAATTGCCTGCCTGCCTGCCTCTGACTCATGTTTATCCTTGTGACCCCTCCAGACCCACGCTGGAGGATGGTGATGAGTGGCAGCTTCTGAACACTGCTTGGTTGACTTCTGTGACTCCTGCTGATGTTTTTGCCTCACCTCTGCCCTCAAGAGTTCCCTGGAGGTCATGAAAACCTTTCCGCAGCCTTTTCCCTCAGCCAGGACTCAGTAGGCCCAAGGCCCATTCATTGTCATCCCTGGGCCACAGTATAGCCTCACTTTAAGAGAAAAGAACCTTGTATTAGTTTGAAATATTTTATTTTTAGAGTTTAGCTCCTGGTGATGTGGTAGGCTACAGGGTTGGGCAGAGTTTCAGTTACTAATTGGGCTTTAAATACTTGGGCCCTCTCACACTTTCTACCATATTGTTCAAGTCCTGGGATTCTTAGGGCTTCATTGGCTCTGACCATTAAGCATGATGGCTAATGTTCTATATTGGATTCCTATTAGACGTTAGTTGAAACATAGTAGAAATGTGTAGAGACTCAGATGGTCCTATGTGAAGTCAAGTATGAGTGAAAATCCCCTTCACACCTACCAGTGTTCAGACAAACTCACAGTCTATGTGCTCTTCCGCAGCTGACAATTTGATACCTCTAGCTGTTTTGTCATTGTTCCAGAAACAATCTCAAATTTGCTCTACTCATTGCCATTGCTACAGGTATCCACCATGTCTGGATTCAACCTGCCCATCAATCACTACTTACCAAATCTCTCCCGTGATCAGGAGCACAAGGAATGCTAGGAAGCCTAATACTTCTCTTCTCTTTTAGGATCTTCTGGGCCATTTGGAGACAGGAGGCACATAGACAAAGAAGAAATTGATAGTAACTGAGAACACAGGCTGGGGAAGAGAGAACCACACATCGCTGTTGAAAATACAGTTGATTCCAGATTGCTTGGGTCAGATTACCCATAGTGGAGACATAGCAGAGACCTAGAGAAACTCACCTCCAGGGCAGGCCTCTCTCAGTAGGTGGCCTCAGACGCTTGGCTCTTGTTGCTCCACCGGAGTAGGAGGAGAGAATCAAGGCCTAGGTGGGGCTGCACTTCAGGATGCCGGTATTGGGGCGACTCTAAGCTCCACTCCAACAGAGGTGCTCTGCTGACAGAAAATCACGAGGTGTCTATCTTCTTAACTGAAATTTGGGGGTCATCTCCGACTTTCCAGCAGCCCACCCTCCCTACCCCAGATTTGCTTGGTTCCCAGACCACTTAATATGCTCCTGAATAACTGAGTAGTAGAAGTATATATTTAAGGCGTTATGAAGCAAAAGTTAACTCAAGTCACACTTCCTCTTTGAGCCAGCTTCCAGTGTTAGATGGCCTCATTGGTCTTTCTCCTGTTTCTTTCCTTCTCTCTTCCATCGTATTTGAGCTAAATCATGGGCCAAAATGGCTTCTGTAGAATGGAGGAGGCTGGAACCGTTTTCTGTAACATGGTTTCTGTAGGGAAGTGTATCATGGGCTAAGGTTAATACAGAGCTCATCTGCCTCTCCTCCGGTCCCTCCCACCGTGGCCGGGACAACTGCTCCATGAAATCCCTTTGGTCCGTGGAGGGTGGGAGAGACTGAGGAGGAGAGAAGGTGAGCAGCGGGGAGCCGACTCCTTCCCTCCTCCCAGCATGCACACAGAGCAGCTTGCTTGCTTTTTATCTTGATTATATACATGTTGGGCTTTAGAGTTTGATTCCTTTTGAACAATGAATCCTGCTGTTAAGCAAAAAATACTGGAAACTACTGATTTAAGAAAGCTGGTATTAAGTGCAATGCTGAACTAGTGATTTAAAGAAGTTTGCTTAGGGACTTGAAATAATAATCCAGAAGAACAAATTCACTGTTAGTCCCGGACATACTCCAAGCTCATGCTCTCTTGACTCTGCTCAGTTCTAAGAACACTGTAGCCTAGATCTTTATTTCCAGCCTGCAATTTGTAACCAACCCTGAAGGAGATGAAGTGGCATTCAGATTTGGGGGATTATAAAGATATGTGTATTTTATGCTTTTGCATTGTTTGCATTTGCATTATAGACACAATGATTTCAGAATTGTTTATTAAGGCCCTTTTCCTAAACATACTATTTCTTCCCATCTTCTAAAGAGAACACTGACAAATATTCTGTTTTCTTTGTGTCCAGGCTAGAAATGACTAAATAATTTTAAAGCATCATAACTTTTATTATTTTCCTCATGTGGGTCTTTTTGGGTACACTAAAAGCTTTGTACCCCTCTGGTGTTTTGTCATGAAACATGGCGTCTGTGGAGACAGCAGTGTTCACTATCTGTTTGGTTACCAAAGGTGACACAGGGAAGTAAGAGTTGGAGCCAGTCATTGGAAAGCCGGACATTTCTGAATTTCTTGATTACCCTGATTCTAGTAAGTTTCTTAACAGCTTGATTCCCAGGAACAAGGATACTAGCTTTGCTGATTTCACAGGCTTGCTTCGAGTTGAAATGGACATTCATATATGGAGACTTTTGGCAAATATCAAGAACTCTCCAAAATTACATGATCTTGTCCCCTAAAGTGAACGGGGCTCTGCATTTTTCACATGACACCTGTCATGACACCTACTATCTAAAGACATCTTGACTTGCTCTTCCGGTACACTGAGATTCAGTCTCTTTAAAGAGAAAACAAAAACTACAAAAGCTGCAGGACTTACCTTGAGTAACTATACTGGGATTTTTCATAATCTTTCTATAAATGTCATTGTTCAAGAAAGAAGGATGGAGTATCATGCATATAAATTTGTAACTTGAATTTTATTGTCCACTGCCACGTTATTACTGTTGCGTACAGATTTGGGATTTAAGTTTTCATTCACAGACTTGCGTATCGTTTTATTGTATTAAAAACAGAGGTATTACGAGGAAGGATGTCACAGCAGTAATGTTTTAGATCTTCTTTGTCTCGTTCATGTCCATGAAGTAAGTAGTACTAACAGGAAAGCATTAATCTCTGGCTGGTACATACATTTCAAATGTGTAAACAGCACATTCCATGTCTTAATTGTGTTAAAACAGGGAGACATTACAAGGATGATTGTAGAACTGGTAAAGCTATGCTTTTTTTTTTTTTTTTCTAAAAGCAATGTTTGGATGTTTACATAGCTCAAAATAAGGTTTTTCATTTGGAAAAATTCTTGAGTTTTCAAACGTAGTACAGCTGAGCTGTCCTGGATATTTGAAATGCAGCATTTTCCCTTTCCCTCATTTTGTATTGTTACAGAGGAAATGGGTTTTCAGTATACATGATTCGTGGGGGAAAAACTCGATATTTAATTCCAAAATATTCCTTAGACTGGAAAAAAAATCTCTTTTGGAATAGTCATGTTTATTTTATAGTAACTATAGCCAAAGAATTTATTATGTAATGCAGAAATACAAACAGCTTTATCGAAAAAAATACCTACCATTTTCTAGCTGCCTAACAGAAATGATTTACTCAAGAAAACAGAACAAAATTTCTCAGTTTCATTATTCAGCTTTGTAAATATTTTGCCAGAGCCTCTCCCCCTCTTGGGGTGGGGGAAGCAAATAAAAAGAGTTTAAAAGTTCATATGTGTCTATTTTGTTTTAGCTTGGAATATTTATTAAGAGTGAACTCTGTATGTCTTTGCAGTTCATCGATATGTGTATTTAGAAGTTTTTCAAATTCTTTTGCTCGCTTCTCTTCCTCCAGAAGGAAATGCTGTGCAGCCAAAGAGGCAGGGAAGACTGTATCTGGAGGAGACTAAAGAGAGAAAGAGACATTAGGTGAGGAACACAAAGTCTCTTAAACCTTCCTGCTTCCGGGCATGCGTCATCCCTGTAATGCTGTCAAACGGCACAACGGTCATGAAAGAGTCCGGGCAGAGCTCTCTACTGGTCTACTGCAGTGACTGCTCGTGAAATCCTCAAGGGATGAAAACGTCACAGCACCATTATATTAAAAGGCTCTAGAAATGAATATTACTGTGTCCAACTGCAAATGCAGGGCCCACAAAATTACCATGGAACTTGCCTAAAACATACTCAACTAATTTGTAAAGCCAAGGGTTTTCATCTGAAAATAAGCAACTCCGAAAAGCTGAAGTTAAGATTACAGTAAGACTTGGCCAAAGAAAGTTTGTATGGAGGGGGGGAACTAAGTTAAGAGTGGCTTCCCCCTGGGGAACACCATGACGCGGGAATGTACTGTTTGTCCACTGAGAAAGCCTCAGTGGTAAGTGCCCCAGTTCCACACTTCATGGCAATGTGGAAGTGCTCATTTAATTAATGTGACTTGTTGAGTTCTTTAATTTATGCACACACGGGCACGCACACACACATGCTTCATTCAAGATAATGTTTTAGGTTAATTTAGAAAATAAGTTGGGGACATTTGTACTTTAATTTTCTAGTTCTGGGGTCCCTGGACTCTTCTTCAACTTCTGTTTTATTGGAAGAATGGAACTTTATAAAGTGTTTGAAGAGTTGATCTGTATGCCGGTGAACTTTGTGAGAGGGGAATTTAGTTCCTAAATCTGGCCTCTGACAAAAGTGTATGGATCATGGCAGATGACAGTGGAGTGCCGTATAAATTTATCCCGGTAGTAGCACCTGCTGTAGATTTGATTCCAAACAGAGTATCTTTACTACAACCTTAGGTACATGATATACTACTGTTGACTTGGCAAATGCATTCTTTTTAATACCCAATAAGGAAGAGGATTGGGGCAGCTGGGTGGCTCAGCTGATTAAGGTCTGACTTCAGCTCAGGTCATGATCCCACGGTTTGGGAGTTCGAGCCCTGCATTGGGCTCTGTGCTGACAGCTCAGAGCCTGGAGCCTGCTTCGGATTCTGTGTCTCCCTCTATTTTTGCCCCTACCCTGCTCATGCTCTGTCTTTCTTTGTCTCAATAATAAATAAACGTTAAAACTTAAAAAAAAAAGGAAGAGGATCAGAAGTAGTTAGCATCCACATAGGATAGACAACAATACACATACAAGTTCTTCCCCAATGTTAAGTGTTATGTAAGGATGCTGTCACAGTAAATTCTGAAGAAGCCGGGACTATCTGGACATTCCCAGAGCTATAGACTCCAGGGCATAATGTAGTAACAACATCATGCTAAGATCTGATGAGCGAGCAGGACGTGGCAAGTATGTTGAAGGCTTGGAAAGACACCTGCAGTCCATCCAGAGAGTGAAAGATAAACTCCATCAATGGTTCATGGGCTTGGCACATTTAAAAAAAATATTTTCTTAAATATCCACTTATTTTTTTTGAGAGCGAGAAAAAGCACGAGTGGGAGAAGGGCAGAGAGAGAGAGAGGGAGACACGGAATCCAAAGCAGGCTCCAGGCTCTGAGCTGTCAGCTCTCCTATCCCGTGAGGATGGAGTACCATTCTTCAGGATATGGTATAGACTTTAAACCACACAGGGCTTGAACCCATGAACTGTGAGATCATGACCTAAGCCAAAGTTGGATGCTTAACTGACTGAGCCACCCAGGCGCCCCGGGCTTGACATGTTTTTAGGTGTCCCATTATATGGAGCATAGTGGGGTATCTCTTAAGTACAAATTAATGCACCTCGCATTTCTTGCCACTGGAGAAGCACAAAACTTGGCAGATATCTTCAGGTTTGGGAAGCAGCATATTGCACCCTTGGGTGGCATAATCTGACTCATATACTAGGTGACACAGAAGGCTTTTTCTGTTTCATTTTGTTTTTTGAGTAGAGCCCAGAGCGAGAAAGTGCACTGCAGTAGGTTGGGAATGGGGTACGAGCAGTCCTACGACTTGGGCCAAATGACTTGGAAGATTCTATACTAGAAGACTCTCTGATATAATAAAAATTTGCTCTGTGCAGCCTCTGGCAAGTTCCCTTAGACTCTTAAGATTTGGGAGCAAGGTCATGCCATCTGTGGCAGAAAACCATACACTGTTTACAAAACAGTCTGCATAATGCTGTTGAGCCCTGGTTGAGACGGGACATCTAAGAAGTGGGTATGATGACTTGATCTAGCCTCTGTCCTTGGCCACTTCAGTGGAAATTATGGATGGGCCCAACAGCACAGTCTCCTTTTCACCAAGGTTAATTTAGCCAACTACTGCTTGCTGAATGTCTGAGCTGCTTGCAATAGAGACTAAAGCTGAGTTCCTGATATGGGACTGTTCCTCAAAGAGACCAACCAGCCTCTTGGTGGCAATTTGTATACACCAGGTCCCTTACACCTTGGAAAGGGCAAGGTTTCATCCTTCTCAGCATTGACATATATTGTCTGGGTTTGTCTTTCCTGCCTGAAGGGCCTTGGCCTTGACCACTACCTGAGAGCTTACAGAGAGACTGATTTACTGACATGGGTTCCTGATTAGTAGTAAAGGAAACTACTTTACAGCAGAGGAGTATGGCTGTGTGGACATGACCATGGTATTCACTGGTCCTATGACATACAGCACCTTCTAGAGGATGCTAGCCTGATAGGCTTTTTGACGGCAGAGCTGAGGCATGAGCTCTCATGCCTTGCTCTCCTATCCCGTGAGGATGGAGTACCATTCTTCAGGATATGGTATAGACTTTAAACCAATGGCTCTTATATGCTACTGTATTTCCAACAAGTAGAATATACGAATTTGGGAACCAAAGGGAGGATGTTGGAATGGCTCTGCTCTATCATTTCTGTTGACCTACTTGGAGAGTTCGTACCTTCTGTCTTTGTATCTTTAGGCTCTGTTCGTCTACAGGTCCTGGTCTCAGAGGTGGAAGTGCCTCCACCTCTAAGAGTCCCACTACACTTAAAGCACTAGCTGGCACCTAGCCACTTTGGCAACCTCCTGTGGACAGATCAGAGGCACAGAAAAGAGGTGCTATACTGGCGGGGGTACCTGGCCCTAATCATCACAAAGACTACTACTGTCTAATGGAGGCAGTGAAGACTGTTTTATATTTAGGTAAGCCACTGAGGTTTCTTTTAATACTCACATGCCCAGTTTTGACTGTAAATGGCAAGCCACATCCTGAGAAGGCCATGGGACCCAGGGGCTCACCCCACAAGGCAAGCTACCTGGCCAGCTGAGAGAGAGGAGAATCTAGAATGGGTGAGGAGATGATGTATACCAAGTCCCTGAGACCAGCTGTAGTATCAAGGCCTGTCGTTTGTCCCACTAACCCTCCTCTTTTAAGTTGTCTCAGAAACTAAGACCAGCCAGAATCGTGGAGAAGGCAGGTGTGAGTGCAATGAACAACAGGAGTTGAACATGGATCTCAGTGGTTCTAGAGGTGGACTACAGTGGATGCTGTTGGTGCCCTTCTGGAATGCCCTTCACCAGGTGGTGCATCTGTCCTCTAGCTGCTGTGGGCGTTGGCTCTCGGGAGACCTGTCCTCAGCCGAACCGGAGCCTTCTGCCTCAGCTGGGAAGTTGAAATACCCTCCTCAGGCCATTCCCTTCTCTTCTCCGAGGCAGTGACTGATTGACAGGGGGCACCAAATGCCGGACTTCTTGTCTCCAGGGAAACCACCTCTGTGGTGTAATTCGTGCCCCAAGCTCCTGGTGAGACCAGGCCAGTCTCACCTCTAGCTGAGATCTTAGCCTTGTTTAGCTTTTCTCCCTTCCCCCGGGCTGCTTCCCTGACTCTCCTCCTGCCAAGAATAGTACCCTCAATAAATCACTTTCATAAGAATCCCCATCTCAGATTCTAGGAAACCTGATCTCAGACAGATGACTTCCGAACTTCTGGCTTGAGTGATGACTGGGTGACACCAATGCCATTTATTGATCAAAGAAAACCAGTAAAAGGAGCCCATTAAGGGTAAGGCCTTATTTACTTTTGATTCTCCATGTTCCAGCAGTTTCTAGCACAGAGTATATTTCAAACAAAATTTTGAATTAATAGATGAATGAAGAAAATGCATTTGATTTTAAATAATGCTGAGTTAGAGGTGACTTGGGCCTCAAACAGATTGTCACGTAAACAATGTGATATATCAATCCAGATCCCAAAAGGTAGGTTTGGATTAGAGATATTTCAAAGTTATAGAGAATTAAAGCTGCGAGTCTGATGGAAATCATCCAAAATATGCAAATAAAAACAGCAGTTCAAAAATGGAATCTTGGAGAGTGCTTCATTTCAGGCACCCACTCCCATGACCGTGGTCTTGACATTGTCATCAATGATAACTGCATTATTTTTTAATCAAGGTGTTCAGCAACTTACCCATCACCCTTCCAGCTTATTTAGTTTCAAATTCCCACTTTCTCACATCATCCATTCCCTTCTGACTCTGCTTATACTCCAGATTCATCGTTGTGACCATTCCTCTGTCCTAGGTACTTCTACTTGGTAGAACCCAGTCCTAAATAAAGTGGCTGAGGCACACCTGTACCTGAGCAGCTGAATGCTGGGTGGGTGGATGGAGGAGGGATCCCGTGACTGCAGGGACTGCGACCCGCCCACGCTAGTGTATTCGTTTTCTCATTACCTGGTGGCCGTGCTTCTTACTCGGGAAGGAACTTCCTCGTCTCCACACCCATTTTGCACCTGCAGTTATATTTCAGGCCTTCCTCTGTTTCAAGGACTCTTACTTCTACCTATGCTGTGGATTCTATTCCTTCCTATCTGAGCTTAGCTGAGCCACTGAGAAGTGGCTGCTTCTGCAAACAAACCTCGTCACTCCTGGGTCCCATCTCTTCACCATCAAACTCTGTTCTTCTTCTTGAAGATCCCCATTGGGCCACTAAATATTATGGTCTAAGGCTTGGTCTTGGGAGTTTCTCCATTTATACTGTTTAAAGTATTCTCATCCAGTCCTATAAAGAGTTAAACATCAGCCATACACTTTTGATCCTCATATTTTTTTTCTAGTGCTGATCTCTTCCTTAGATACCAGATTCACATATGGTATCTCCATTTGCATATTTAATAAACATTTTAAATTTAAATGCCCAACATAGAAATTATGACTTTTTCCTCTAACCCTGCTCCTTCCCCTAGGCTTTCATGTCTGCAAGTGCTGCTAGTATCCAACCAATGCTCAGGCTTAAGTCCCGGGAGTCGTCTCTGAGTCCCGTCTTTCCTCACTCCCTGGAGCCAGCCCGCTGTCCTATCCGTCTGGTCTGTTCTCCACAACGTTTCCTGGATCCAAAGTGTTAGTCTCTGTCCACTGCTGCCAAGCCAGCATCATCCTGTCTTGCTTGAACTACTGAAATAGTCTGGAAATTGTTCTCTCTGCTTCCCCTTTTGCCCCTCTATAATTTACTATTTATTTGGCAATCAAAGGGTCTTTTTAATTCAAATTCCTTCCTATGGCCTATAATCTCTTCCATATCTGATCTGATCTTTCTCTGACTGCTTCTCTGGCTCTCTTTTGTTCCATTGTTTCTCTTCCCTTCTAGGCTCCAGACCCCTCTACCCCCTGTTTGGTTCTCAAACTTACCACACTCTTTACTGTCTTACAGATTTTCACTAGTGTTTGCCTCTGCCTGAAGCTCACTTCCTCCAGGTCTTTGGATCTTTTTCTGTTAATTTAGGTCCCAACTTAAATGTCCCCTCCTCTGTGTCCCCTCCTCATTTTTCTGGCCACTCAACCTAAAGTAATTCCCCCTCGGCCATCACTTGCCATCATATCACTGGCTTTGATTCTGATTCCCTGCTCCCCGCACTGCCCATGGGAACCACCAGTCTGCATCCTGTTTCTATGATTTGCTTGTTCTGAGCACTTCTCACAGGTGGAATAATACAATATGACCTCTTGTGGCTAGCTACTTTCACTTAGCATAATGTTTTGGAGGTTCATCCACCACAAGATAGCATATATCAATACTTTGCTCCTTTTTATGGCTGAATAGTATTCCATAGTGTGTGTGTATAACACTGTTTATTCATTCATCCATTGATGAGGTTCCTCTCTTTGTCTCACCAGACTGTAGACTTGCCTGTTTCATCAAAGATGTGTTTGAAACAGGGCCTGCCATCTCCTGGGTGCTTATAATACATGTTGATTTCATGAATGAATGATGACATTTCAGGGACAGGAATAGGAGAGAGAAGCATGGTGGCAGACTCGGAAGAAGTAAACGGGCAGCAGGAAAAATCAGTGGAGAGTCCAGAGAACATAAGTTTCAAGAAAAAGCAATTAAGGAAAATGAGTTATTTTTTTATTAAAAAATTTTTTTGTGTTTTTATTTATTATTGAGACAGAGAGAAACAGAGCATGAGTGGGGGAGGGGCATAGAGAGAGAAAGACATAGAATCAAAAGCAGTCTCCCGGCTCTGAGCTGTCAGCACAGAGCCCGATGCGGGGCTTGAACCCACAAACCGTGAGATCATGGCCTGAACCAAAGTTGGACACTTAACCGACACCCAGGCACCCTGAGAATGAGTTCTTAAAAGCATATTTGATGAACCACGAGAAGGTTGCTGGTACTTTTGGTAGGGACAGTACCGAGGTAGAAGTTACAATGTGCAAGTGGACAGAAACTTCTGGACTCAGAACACTGGCCTGGGGCCCTGTCACAGATTAAATTCCCTATGCCCAGACCTAAAACAGTACAGAATTTTCTTTCCTGGTGACTGTGGGCTTCTGAATGTCCTCAAAGAAGTAATGTGGACTTTAAGAGAGAGAAGGAAGCCCAATGTCTATTAAGTTAATACAGCAGATAGTCTTGTATGCTTTCTACGTGCCTGCCAATACCACAGACTATTTTAGGTGCTGACTTACAACAGTAAAACAAAGACGGAAAAAAATCCTTGCTTTCATGGAGCTCAAATTCTAGGGAAGGGAGGTGAACAAACAGGCAGACATAAAATGTCTTCTGGTGAACTGCTATGAAAAAAAAAAAACAAAACAGGACAAGGGGCTGAAGAGGGAGGGGCCGTCATAGGTTGGCTGCTCAGACATGGTGGATGAGGTGATATTTGAGCAGAGACTAATGATCCTAAAATGCCAAAATCATCTGATATTAGAACCATGGGGCATTGAGCCATTCATCACATTTTGGTTTCCTTTTGCCTCACTGGAATACATGCTTACTTTGGAGGCCTCATAGGTCAAAATCTTGTGATACAGAATTTGCTAAGTCTCCTTAGCAGTTCTTACAGCAAAATGAGGAAGTTTATTTCATTTACTTTGTTGGTATAGAATTTTATTCTGTTGAGATAATTTTGGCATTTTACGTTGAGATGAACACAAAGGAGAATTTCAAGGCTTCAGAGATCTCTAACACTTCAAAAGTTAATGGTCTGAAGTCATCTCCTTCCAAAATAGCATGACTCTTACTTCCAGTTTCTACTAAAAGAAGGTGATAGATTCCAGAAAAGCAGTAAAGTACTCATGGGATACCCATCCAGTTTAGACATTTTCTGTTGTCATTGTCTATAATTTGTATCCAATATTAGCATATCATGGAGAAATGCTGAAAAAGTACATAATATACTTTGAATACAAGTGAAAGTAATTGCTGAGTACTACTTACTTTCTGAGGTAAATAGCTACCTTAAAAACCCTGTAATTATTATTTTCAATAAATGAAATCATAAGGTAGAAAATTTCAGCACAGAACTAGAAACTGTAAAAGGATCAAATGAAAATTCAAGAACCAAAAAATCTAAATCTGAAAGTAACCTACATGAGGCCACTTTCTCAAGACAGGCAGAGAGGGCTCTTTTGTCTTATGCATAGAAAGCAACACAGATTGTCGAGGAAAATGAGGAACCAGAGGAATATGAAACGAAGGACCCCTTCCCTGTTTTATGAGGTCAGCATCATCTGATACCAGAGCTTGATGAAGACACCAAAGGAACACTACAGGCTACTTCTTCTAGTGAACACCAAGCAAACATTCAAAGCCAATGTGAACAAACCAAATCTAGTTACCGAGTGGAGCTTATTCCAAGAATTCAAAGTTGGCTTAACAATCTAAAATCAAGAAAAACATCACATTGACCAAGCAAAAGAGAAACATTACATGGTCATTTCTTTCTTTCTTTTTTCTTTTTGGTAATTTTAAAAGAAGCAGAAAAAGTATTTGATATAATTCCATATCAACTCATGAACAAAGTTAGCAGTCTAGAAATAAAAGCGACTTTCCTTAATCTTTGAAAAGAAAGCTATAAACTATCTATAGCAAATATCATACACAGCAGTGGAATACTGAAAGCTTTCTCTTTGCAATAACTGAGGAGAGAAAGATACTGGCGGTACCACTTCTGCTACTCAACATTTACTGGAGGTCTTAGTACAATAGATCAAGGGGGGAAAAAAAGGTATAAAGATATGAAAGTAGAAAACAAACTGTCATTATTTTAATTCTGAATTAGAAAGTCCAATAGAATCCAAATAACTGAAATACATGTGCAAGTTCAACTGGCTATTTTCATGGGAGAAGAGATTGAGAAGATTACCTTGCACCATATGTAAAAGGTAATTCCAGGTGTAGACATAAATATGAAAGGTAAAGAGTGAAAGGTCCTCAAAGATAACATAGGATAATATTTTTATAACTTTGGGACAAGCAAAGTTTTAAATAGGATATGAAAAAATATGGAAATTTTTCCATAAAGGAAAATAATTATGAATTTGGATATATTAATATTAGGAACTTCTGGTTACCAAAAGATACCATTAAGTGAAGAGGCAAGTTAAGAATAGACGGTATCTGCAATATATGTAATCAACAAAGGGCTTATATTCAGAATATGTAAAGAACTCCTACAAATCAATGAGAATAAAGATAATCCAATAGAAAATTAAGCAAGGAAACTGAATAGACACTTTACAAAAGAGAACATCAAAATGGCCAATAAATACATGAAAAGGTGCTCAACCTCATTAGTCACCAGACAAATAATTAAAACCACAATAGGAAGTTACTACCCACTGACCAGGAAGGCTAAAACTAAAAAGACCAATAATAGCAAGTGTTGGAAAGAATATCCATTGGGGCATTAGCTGACTCCAGCAGTTCGGAAAACAGCGTGGCACTTCCTCCTCTAGCTGGCCTTTTGCACATCCTATGACATAGCAATTCCACTTAGGAATATACTCAATAGAAATGCATACACATGTGCATGCGAAGACAGATGCAGGAATGTTTTTAGCAGAGATATTCCCAAGCAGGACATAACTCAAACACCTGTGGGCAGTAGAATGGATAAACGATAGTGTCATTCTATGTAGCATTTATATACAATGGAATACTACAGAGAAACAAAAATGGATCAACTACTAGTCCTATAAAACAATATGGATGATGAATCTCAGAAATAACGTTGAGCAAAAGAAGTCAGACACAAGGAACACAGATAATATGATTCTACTTACATAAAATTTACAAATGGCCACAACGAATACATGACGTTAAAAGTCAGGATAGTGGGTCCCTTGGGCGCAAGTTGAAGGGGTGACTGGAAGGGGACGTGAGTGGTACCTCTGTAGTGCTACCCCTATTCTGTTCTACCTGGGAGGTAGTCACAGTGATGTTCCCTTTGTGATAATTCATTAGGCAGTCCTATTCTGATTTGTGCAAGTTTCTTCTGTATGCATGTCAGAGTCAATAAAAAAGATTTTTTAAACAGGCATTAAAGATCACTTGTGGTTCTTTAAAATATACAGATCGTGGAAGGCTCATGGAATGTTTAAGGAGGAGTCCTAAGCACTTGAGATTTTAAAAAGCATCCCCATAATGCTGGCCTGCACTAGAGGTGAGCAACCATAGAATGAAATACTTCATGAAACATTACAGATCTCTTTTCCTTCTATAGAAAGGCATGGCCAAACGACGTGCAGGCCCACCTCGGAGTCCTAGTCAGGGAGCAACAACTGTGTGCATGTATATCAGTATGGAGGTATCACTGTAAAAGTCATCACTCCTCTAAGGAAAAAAATAACCAAGAGCCAGCAACTCACCAGTGGGAACACTTCGTCATCACTAAGCAGGGGACTTGTCATTTCTTTGGTTTGAAATGGCAAAGGGGGCAGTGGAGGTGTCGCACTTCTGTTTGGCTCCTGGTCTTGGCTAAGTCTAAAAGAGAAGGACAGTCATCGTTACTGCTACCGAGGAGACTGCTGGTTCATGTAGCCAAGCATTTACATTTCTCAGATGTCTAACAGAGGGCAGAGCACCACAAACTGTTTGGGCTTCTGTCGGGATCGCTTTGAGAATAATTTTCCTGGTAAGACAGTTCTAATGATTAATAAAGAACAGAAAACTTGGTAATTGTTAAAAATATTCTCCTATTCTTCTTGCCTATGTTGCATCCTTTTCTATGTTACTTTCAGATCTCTTTGCCATTTAATTAAAAAACATGATACCAGTTTCAGAAAAATCTCAAAACAGCTAACAATGCTGTCCTCGACAAGTCTAAATAAACCTCTTTTTTTATTCTCTATTTCACTTAACCTTGCTGGCTTCCTTAACAGAATTATACTCTCTCTCTCTTTTCTCTCTCTCTTTTTGATGCTAGAAGTCCTTGTACAATAATTCTAATTCCTATAAGCCTTAATAATTTGCAACATATTTTCAATTAATATCTTCTCCTAAGCTCTTCCACACTTAGTTGTATGACCTTGACCTTGAGGAGGTAACTAGATCCTTCTGTGAGTTTAGTTTTTTCATGGATAAAAAATGAGTGAACTCCACAGTTTGGATGAAAGGTACAGTACAGAATTACTTGTTTGTGCTAACATATAAAGTGGAAGATGAAACTGAATAAAGATGAAAAATTTTCGTATGCTGGTTAAACAAATGAATAATAAAACAAAAAACCAAACTAACTTGCCCTAAGATTTTACATAAAAAGGTCCGATGGTATGAGCTCTTTGGAACTAAAGAAATATCTTTCTGCACATTAATTCATGAAATTGGGGTTGAAATTTAATCAAAATCATCAAAGCCCATGAAAACATAAGAATCCCTTCACCCTAAACTTTGTTCATTTTTACTGATTATTCAGAATCTCCACAGGTAATGATTTACCATTTTCAAAGGCTTCACATTTGAATTTTGCACGGTTCAAACACATTTACATCATTGTTCTCTGTTCTTATCCAAAGACTATCTATACAGACTTGATTCTTATTATGTAAACATTTTCAAAGCGAGGCATACAAATAGCAATAAAAGTTAAGTGAGACATCTGTAAATTAGGACATACAAAACAAACACAACATGTTTTCCATTTTTGCTTATCTTGAAATATATCTTTTTTAAAATCCATTCTCCCAAACCATAATTACCATGGAAACAGAACAGCAAATTAAACTGAAATAACATGGTTTATGATGTGCACGTTAAGACAAAACATCCCACAATTCAGACAGAATTATAACAATTGCAAAGCGCATCTGCATAGAATCTTCAGCTGAACCTTTTAATTTGAGGGAGGCCACCACCATCCATACTTCAAAGCACAGTGGGACAAAATAAGATAATTATAGGAGTGACTCAAGAAATATGTATCTCGTTGCAATCTCAATTATACAAAGATTTCAGGGAAAGTGCTCTTCGTCCTAAATTATCTAAAGAATTATCTCAAGTATCCATTTTGCTTTGGATGTATCGACACAGTTTTACAGTGTTAATTACTAAAACTTATGGATGAACATTGTTTTTACTGTATGATCGATAAAATGTAGAGATTGAAAGGAAAGACTACATTATGGAGTAAATTACTTTTGCTTTAAATTGCCTTTATATCTGAAAAGCTCTTTTTTAAACATGTTTTAATGTTATTTATTTTGAGACAGAGAGAGACAGTGTGAGTGGTGGAGAGGCAGAGAGAGAGGGAGACACAGAATCGGAAGCAGGCTCCAGGCTCTGAGCTGTCAGCACAGAGCCCGATGTGGGGCTGGAACCCACAGTCTGTGAGATCATGACCTGAGATGAAGTCAGACGCTTAACTGACTGAGCCACCCAGGAGCCCCAAAAGTGCTTCTAGAATGCAGCTATTCAAATACTTCCTAAACCACCTTGTAAAAAACACTCAGTACATGAATTTAAAAGCTCTTCGAAATTATTTTAGACGGCTTTTCGCAGCCTCTCACGAGCTGGTCTGTCCAGTCAGCTTTTCCACAGGCCCTAGTCCAAGGCCTCTGCCTGCTTCTGCCAGGCAAGTGGCCTCAATTGTTGTTGGGAACAGAACTCTGCCCACTTGAGACCTGGGTCCACTGTCGGCAACTTTCAGAGGTGTCTAACTGTCCATCCCTTCCTGGCCTCGGTTAATTTTCCCCAGGCTCTGCGATAACGTCCTCAGCGTGGAGTTGGATCCCTTCACAAACTGCGAATTGGCCTGCTTCCAGCCTCACCTTCTAACGCTCCACCTGCGCTCCAGGTTCTTTGAACAGCTCATTATTTCCCAGCCCACAACTGCGCAGCCGGCTTTGTTTCCTTCCTGCTTGAGTAACACCTTAGCGCAAAAATGTTTCAACTTGGGTTTCGGCCTCTAGATGACTAGCCCTGACAAGGGATCCTGTGAGAGTGCTTACGACAAGCCTAGGACTTTCTGGTTTTCTTAGTGTTAGAAACTTTTTATTTCTGAACTACATTTGAAGCAATTTTAATGATTAATGTTAGGATTACTAAACCCTTTCCAGTACATGATGTAACTATTAACTATGTATCATATATAGAGAAGAAACTCCATTTATTACAAAATTGAGTTGTCATTAAGATTAGTCACATCTTGATTGCTCTGAGTATCACTATTTCAAATTAGCTTAGAAATTATCCTTAAATTTCAAAACTCAAACTTTTAAAAACTTTTAATACATTCAATACAAGGGTGCCTGGGTGGCTCAGTTGGTTAAACATTCTGCTTTTGATTTTGGCTCAGGTCATGGTCTCACAGTTTGTGAGACCAAGCCCCGCATCAGGCTCTGTGCTATCAGCTCGGAGCCTGCTTGGTATTCTGTTTTCCTCTCTCTCCGCCCCTCCCCTGCTCGTGTGCTCTCTCTCTCCCTCAAAATAAATAAAATTTTTTAAAACTAAAAAAAATTCAGTACATCCTCACCAAATTCAATTACATCTTATTCATAATTCTTTTGTGCTGAGTAACTTTCTTATCAGAAAGCAAATCTGTTAGAATATCCTAAACGGCTTTACATTTTCACGTGGATACGCATGAAGAACTTCTTTTACTTCTAATCGGAATGAAAAAGAACAACAAAAATCGGGCCACTTGCAAGTGGGCAAAAGATTATTTAAAGATGTATTATGCAAATCTTCCTCAGCTAAAAGGAGGAAGTGGCTAACAATTAAACATAAAATTTTTGTGGAACATCATCTTCATATACTTATACCTAAAAGCATTTTTCTTTCTAAAATAGTTGAATAAGACCTTGTTGCATTAGCCAGTGCTATGTAAATATGACTCAGTATTTTCCAACGGTTTATGCCTAACAAATACGTCTGGGCTTCACTGAGCTGAGCTGTGAGGCAAAGAAGGAACGTCGCATTTTTCACTCGCTAAAATTAATAGACATATGCTTTACAGCTCTCTCCATTGCTGAGTTCAGGGTCCTCGCAACCCAACAACGCTTTCCCCATACTGGCTTCTACGTGATAATAATTTATTCAGAACATTTGAAATGCTGTTTCTCTGAAAAAATCAGGTCACTGGAGAACACTGAAATCAGGCAAGGCATTAAAACAATTTAATGAAACTCTCAGCAGAGGAGGCTGGCAGGCCACGAGGCTCTGCGGCAGAAGAGGCCTCCAGACTGCCTAGTAAGTCCGGCTCCTGCCGAGCATTTTACCTCCTGTGTTGCTTTCTTGGGCCCCTACTGTCTTGTTTTTGTTAGGCACTTTTAACGCATTCTGGACCGTCCAACAAATAAAAAGGGGGGGCAGCCCAAACAATAAAATTACTTTTTAAAAATAATAAAAGGCAGAGTAACTGCCTTTTAAATAACAACCCTGGTACGTTCGTCTAGGGCTTTCAAAGTTCTTCCAAACAAGCAGGAAGAGGAAACAACGTTCCGCACCTGATGGGTGCTCGGTGCAGACCGGTGCTGACTCACAGGCCCAGGAAGGCCCTCCTCACAGCTTTAGGAGCCTGCTTTTCTCTGACAATGAAAGAATCCGATGCATGGGGTCGCGATTTGACCCACGAAGAAATGAATCTGTGGGGCAGGGAAGCACTTTGAAAAGGGTCTGTTCCAGATCAGAAAAAGTATTTCTGTACCACAATCAAGATGAGACCCTTCGGGAGACAGATTTTCAGTTACAGCGGCCCGCACACACGGGCGCATGCAACAGAGAAGTGGCCCGTGGCCAGGCCTCAGCGGACCGTCCCTTCGGTCCCCACGCCCCCCCCCCGTTTGTACCGCGGCCACCCGCCTCCTGCCAGCACCCTCCCCTGGCCTCCCACCCTTCGCCTGCTGCATCCCACCGCCTCGCCCCTCCCTGGGCGCGTCCCTCCCCCACCCTGCATCGCCCCCCTTCCCCGCCCCTGTCAGCAACCCACCACCAGTACTTAGTTTCTAGGGTCGCAGCCAGTCTGCCCTCGTTTACTTCCTGAACTTCTTGAAAAAAGGTTATTAATTTAGCACTTTTGAATGGTTGCTGTTTCTTGCATCGGATTAGGGTCTAGCCTCTAAGACGTGCAGGGTCGAGGGGACGCCAAGTAGGAGAGAGCTGCACTACGTCCACAAGAACCTTGATCAGACATATTTTTTTGCCATGTCCCATGGATTTACATGTCCTCCTGTAGTCACAAAGGTAGGCCGGCATCGCCCCACCTCCACAGGACTATGGTTGAGGGGATGTTAGATTCGGCCATTTGTTTGGCCGCCCAAAGATACTTTTTGGCACTGTGAGTTGTTGAAGAAGCATTCAATTTATTGTAAATGCTAACAATTTTATTAGTAATAATAATAATAATGGCTAACATTTATGGAAATATGTTTTATATGGAACTATGTTTTCTTCTATAATTCTCACACACAAAAAGACACTTATAATTATTATCTCTATTTATCAGATGGGAATTTGAGGCTCACAAAGTTTAAGTAAATTTCCCAAGGTTGTACATGTTACGTTATATGAAAACAGTATGTAAGGTTTTCATGCTAAGTGTGATGAGTTTTTGAGCAAAAGTTGTACCGAAGTTAGGTCTTATCAGTTCACCAAGTCTTGGCACCATGGAATGGTAATAAATCTGATATTAAAGAAGTTTGGGGAATGTCGCATGCCACACACCCTTCCTGAAACTCACAATGCACATTAGCATATTAATGACTCAGATATCCTGGAGGAAAAAACTTGTTTATTTTGTGGAGAACTTTCCAAGTTTGGAAAAACAGTGAAAGCCTCCAAAGACAGTTTTGACTCTATAAATATTTTATTAAAGTTGAATAAATTAGTCTAATTTTATGGTTGATGTACTTAAATTATGAACTTAGACACTTTAAAAGGGGATCATGTGGATAACAGATATTAATTTTCCACATGCTTATCATCACTCAGAGAAAATCTCTTCCCCATCCTCCGATTCCTTCCCTATGAAGGGACCAATAGATTGTTGCTACTGCTGGAGTGTCAATATAAAGGCTATATTTTGAAGTTAAGTCCGAAGTGACATATTTCCTAATTTGTTTGAAAAATATATGTAACATATTAAAATCTAGCTTTCCTGGGGTGCCTGGGTGGTGCAGTAGGTTGTCTGACTTTTTTTTTTAATTTATTTTTGAGAGACAGAGAGAAACAGCACAAGCAGATGAGGGTCAGAGAGGGAGACACAGAATTCGAAGCAGGCTCCAGGATCTGAGCAGACATGGGCTCGAACCCACAGACTTTGAGATCATGACCTGAGCCAAAGTCTGACGCTTAACCGACTGAGCCACCCAGGTACCCCTGGTGTCTGACTCTTGATCTTGACCCAGGGTTGTTGGGCTCTGTGCCGATGGTGCAGAGCCTGCTTGTGATTCTGTCTCTCCCTCTCTCTGCCCCTCCCCTGCTTGTGCTCTCTCTCTCTCTCTAGGTAAATACATAAACTTAAAAAAAAAAAAGAAAACCTAGTTTTTCTATTCTTATGACATAAAAAACATAAGATTACTTCTTTGTATATTTTGTGTGCCACATCAGCTTCTAAGAAGAGTTTGAAGTGAGTAAAATTCACTATAACCCTGCTTCACTACTGTATTTTGAAAGCTGTTTACGACACAGAATTTAATATAAAACAACATGTATCACCATAAAATAAAATTTTAACAACTGAAGAGAAAGCATATAAAAGTTCTCTTTTCAATTGTTTGAAAATACATGTCTATGAAATGTTTATACATGTGCGTCCTTATGTAACGGAGCTGACATACCTATCTTCATTCTTTTCCATTTTTATTTGGTTTTGATAGGGGTACAGTCCCATTTCTTCGTAAGTATTTTGATTGGCCCACGTTGCTTTGCCATTGGAGTGAAGTTTTGCAAGATCATTTCGGAGCCTTTCATTCTCGTATTCCAGTTTGTTAATAGATGTATGCCTCGAATGCGCCCTGTTAGTGAAGTCCAAACTCTAGAGAATGAAAAAGCCATCACTGAAAAAACTGTTCCTTGGAAGGGAATGCATACGTGCTGTGCGCTTAGCCAGGGCTGTCCGAAGGGCCCCTTCATCTGAGTCCAGTGACAGGGCTCTGCTCTCATGTGCCCTAAAGCCTCTCCTGCCCTCACCTCACAACACACTCAGTGACAGCTGCCTCTGAACGCATCACAATGAGCAATGTGTTGCTCTCACTGTCCGTGTTCACTTCCGCATTAGTGTTCTCTCTCTCTAGAACAGATTGGCTGATTGAAGCTTCTCATGTCTTCCGTGTTAATAATGGAACCAGAATTAACATACATTTCAATTTTGGAAGATTTTTTTTTTCTCTGATTACAATAACACATGTCATGATAGAAAATCACATACCAATTCCCCACTGCTGGGTGTTGCAACAATGATCTTCTAAATCCATTTAGACTACAGTCTGATTCGGGACCATTTTATTTTATTTTATTTTTTCATTCACTTATTTATTTATTAAAACCACTTTTATTCAGGGGTGCCTGAGTAGGTTAATCATCCAACTTTTTTTTATAGTTTATTACCAAGTTGGTTACCATATAACACCCAGTGCTCTTCCCCACAAGTGCCCCTCTCCATGACCATCACCCTCCTTCTCCTTCCCCCTCCCCCTTCAGCCCTCAGTTAGTTTTCAGTATTCAAGAGTCTCTCATGATTTGCCTCCCTCCCTCTCCCTAACTCTCAGGACCCTTTTAAAGCAGAGATCTAACAGGTGAGATTGGGCCAGCGCCACAGTTTTGAGGAATGCGGCTTCGTGATGAAGATTTACTATCTGGTTTGCACCAGCTAATTTTAATGTGTCCTAAAAGGGAATATGAAACATGTTTAAGTCACAAGACGAGCAGGTTAGAGCAAGAACAAAGACTTCTTTGAATTAAATGCTGTGAGAAGTTTTAGGGAGAGTCTAAACTTTTCTTCTCAAAGAGTTTTAAAAAACAGGATATATTCTCACACGACAACTCGTGAAAGTGCTTTAAATGACTACATGGTCCGTTTTAGTCCTATGATTTAGATATCTGTGGGACATGTAGTTGCTGATTCAACAATAGTTCTCTGTTGTCAGACAGTAATATTTTGCACAAAAAGTATAACATGGATAAAGTATCATTTCTGAAGCTCTAAATTTCTGTGGTTGAAAGCCCATAAGATCATAGATGAATATGGCTTAGAACTTTTATTTTGAAGTTTCTAAATGTAAGGTTTTGGCATGTAGGCCATTTTATTTACTAGGCATCCCATAAAGTCATTATTATTATTGTTTTTTTACTAACTGCACATATATTATTCATATACTATTATATTAGGATCAGGATTGATAACTGCAGAAATGTCTACATACTAGGTATTAAAAATGTTTACCTGTTTTAATTTTTCCTTTCAAAGGCCAAGACTGATTACTACATTTTCTGTTTACTGCCTAATGTGTTATAGAAGTTTATGAATCTTTAGAAAGGTCCCACTTTTGAAAGAAAATTCTCCAGGTGGCCAAATTGACCCAAAACAATAGAAAGGGTATGTGTTTATACAACTATTGACCAAGATGCCCTCTGGAATAGAAGGACCATTAAAAGGTGTGCCTCTGCTTATTAGGCCCTGGTCTTTCGTAGGTCTTAACATTTGCTCGTTTGAGATACACCAGTGCAGATAAAGGAGTAATCTGTAGCATGCTTTACAAAAGGAAGGATTATTTATTATAAAATCAGAGTAGACTTGCAATAAATATAAAGGATTTATAAATATAATATAAAGATTTATATTTATAAATAAATATAAAGATTTATAAAATCTTATTAAATTTTGCCCTTCATAAGGAAAATATTCATATGAACATCTTGCTGAGAAAGGTCATGAAAAGATTGGAAATTTTACTCTAAAAAATCTATTCATCAAAATATGTAATTCTTGATGGTCTGCTACTTGGTTATAATTTTATTCACACCTTTTCTATAAGCTTAGATTTCATCTGTGATTCTTTTTGGCCCAGTGTTGGTTTAAAGTAATTAGGAATGATAGTAATAATTTTTTAAAAGACTCTATAATTTTCTAAATGCACCATAATTAAATAAGTGTTGTGGGCACGACCTGAAAAAATTACATAAGTAATGTACTTCCATGATTTACATTTAAAAGCATATTCCATTTTTCTTGACAACAACATTTTTGGACTCTCTCATTTCATGTTTTTCTTAAAGGCTTTCCTAGTAATTTCAGGACTGTATCCTTCACTAGATGGGTTATCACGTGAAAATAGGCTCTGATTAAGTTCTGCCTCTGTATTTCTGATGGGTTATTTTATAAGCCTGGTAGCTCAAATTTTCTGCCCTCAAATTTTAGGGTTTTGTAGTTTTAATCCATTGCTTCCTTCTCGAAATGGCAGAACTTCCTAGTATTTACTTACTTTGACATGACAGCTTGAGGCCAGTTGAATTACTGAGGTGTCTGAAGAATAGTATATTTTACTGTTCTTCACTTTTCCTCTTAAATTCATGTATATTCAACAATAATAGGCTCACAAAGTACTTCTACAGAAGGACAGGCTTTCATCATGTTTTATGGTTAGTATATTAATTTTAATATGCAAATTGACGTTTTAGATTGTTGTGAGGATACTAATTTTTTATGCCATTATTTTATTTGGCAAACTTCATGGATAGCGAAAGGCAAACGAGTCTTAAAAATTACCATAAATTCTGAGTTCTGATTAAATCGGATTTTATGACACTTTTCATAAATGAAGGAAAATTTAATAAATATACTCATGGGTCGAAGTAAATATGGAATCACAAAAAACTCCCATGAAAAACGTGATATTTCATTAGCTACCCAGGAGAAAAAAGGTAAACACCTCATTCACACTTCTCTGAGTAATTGTTTTTGCACAGATACAAGGGAAACGTCTTTCTCAGGGCTACTTCGGTTACAGTTTTAAGTATCCTGCTGAGGCCAGAGGAAACGTTACCAGCCAGGTGGGCGGTCCCGTCCCAGACTGGGCAGAGGAAACGGGGCGCTGCAAGCATGGCTAGCTGTGGGCAGGGTGCTTCACCACCGCTGGGCGAGGGCCTTTTTCCAACTTTCTTTCCTTAACTGTGAATAAGCAGGGTGCTTCACAGGTAGTCAAGTGGAAAAATTCCCAAAGTTCTAGTTATTTAGAAATGACCTACCTTAATATCAGTAAATTCACTTGTCTAGAAAGGAAAAAGATAATGGTTATTCGAATATTACCCAAATACCACATGTTTTAGAAGACATAAAAATAATGATGTAAATATTTTGCATCTTACTGCCTGGGGTAAAAATTCAGCACCAATCCTTTAATTCCATGTTTATTTATCCATTCCAGTTACTTCAGAAAGAATTAACTATCTAACTGTGGGATTTGAACACATAACAGATATAAATTTTCTTTAATGTGAAATCTTTAAACTAATGAGTGCTACATAAAGTGATATAATAGATTTATGTTTATTTAGTTTTGAGAGAGAGAGAGAGAGTGAGCAGGATAGGGTCAGATAGAGAGGAAGACACTGAATCTAAAGCAGAGCTGTCAGCACAGAGCCTGACACGGGGCTCAAACTCACAAACTGCAAGATCATGACCTGAGCCAAAGTCAGATGCATAACTGACTGAGCCACCCAGGCACCCCACATTATATACTCTTAAAGAACAAAGAATTATATTTGCTTTTTTATTTTAATTTTTAATTCAATAGGCACTTGAGAATTTTCTCTTTGGAGAGTGGTTTGACTATTTCAGTTTTCAAAGTCAATTCTTCACATATAAAAAAAATAATTTTCAAAGTCAACTTTCTATATGAGTTACAATTCTACATAAAGCATATGTGAGTAAATACTATTTTAATAAGGCATCACATTGAGGGCTGCACATCAATGGCATTCCATTTTATGATATCCAATTAACCACCCTTTAAACAAACATATGTTGTGTATATATGTGCTAAGTGCTACAGAGGTAATCAAGATGAAAAAGTGACCCTGCCTTCAGGGAAAAATATAATAAAACTGAGTAGATTAAATTAACATGTATAAAAAATAGTGAATGATATAGATAAAGTATAATTATGTATTAATTATGTTGCACCAAGTATAAACTCAAATGTTTTCTGAATCAATGAATGGCAGCTAAGATCATGCAGGTGAGAGAAAATAAGACTCTGGCAATCTCTCGTGATGTGACCAATAATCTCCATGAAAATTTATTCATGCTTCTTACACTACAGGTGAGGCCCATCAATCCACAAGGATTCATTGAGCTCTATCCTCCATGAGGAAGTATAAAATACAGTCCACTCTCCCCTCAAGAAGCCTATGGCTGACAGACAAAACATATATACACGAAACACAAAAATCAAGGAAGATAACCCAAAACTCAGTGCTAAGGAAAAGCATTCAGGTGGAGGATATATAATGGCTTCATTCATTCACTCACTCACTCACTCATTTGATCATTCATTCATCTAACAAAATATTTTTTCACTGCCTCCTATATTCAGACACTGTACTAAGCTCTTGAGCAGAATGGTAAACTAGGAACACAACTGCCCTCAATGAGCCTACTGGTAAGGGGACGGGTAGCTGACAAGAAACAGGTAATTTTAACCTTGTACTATGATAGGTATTAAATAAAGGATATTATGGTGGTTTCTAGGAGGGACCCTTAACAGAGCAGAGGAAAATCAAAGAGGATTTTGTATAACATATAAAATTTATGCTGAGTTATCTGCAACATTAATAGGGCATAACTATGTGAAGCGGGAAAAGGGAATTTTTAGGTAGAAGGAAAGCATTTGCAAAGGCCTGGAAGCAAGAGCGAGTGTGAGAAATGACCATCACATATGCAGATGAGACTGAGACAGGTCTCGCTCTGGCAGAGGGTTTGTTGGAGGCCACGAAGTGGGGGAGCCAGACTGACGAAGCCACGGAATATGAAGAGTTCTGACCTCCTACTGGAAATTGAGCACAAGTTCTTGGGAGGAGGAAGAGCACAAGGAAAGGTTATGTAGTAAAAGCATGTCTGGCATAAGAAGTGGAGAGCTTGGAAGCCACGAGGTGATCCAGAGGAGGTAACTTGGAGTGGTTGATGGGTCTGTCCTTCAAGAAAAAGCACAGAGCCAGAGGCGCAAGGGCCAACAGCCAGCCTGGGGGAACAAGTAGAGGCAGGAACAGTAGGGTGATGAGCCAGTGAATAAAACAGAAGAAACAGAGAGAGCCACAGGATATTTTAACAGTATCATGCATTTGCAGTTATCCAAACCACTTACGAGCTATATGATCTTGGGCAAGTGATTTAAAAGTGTAAAGATTTCATTCCTTTTTTCTGTGAAACAATATTGTCATCTCCAACCACCACATACTTGTTATAAGGATATAGATACTGATGTATGTAAAGCATTCAGCAGATTATAAGGCATGTAGTAAATACCCAATAAATCACAGCTCTTTGTTATTACACAATTCTCCCAGTTTCCCTGACTCTTTCTCATCTCTGGTCATTGTACATTCTATTCTCTCAGCATGACTCTCTCCCACCCATCTGTCCGGCTGACTGCTCCCCAGATGCCTTTTATTACTCTCGCGACAGGGTTAAGTTACCCCTATCAGTGCCCCGTGAATTCTGAGCTTTTCTATTACTCTTTAGCATAAGTATCCAGTTAATTGTCTGTATCTGCTACTATGTGGTCTTCTACTAATACCAAGTTTCCTGAATTCAAGGATCTAGTCTGACTTAGTCACAATCCTAGCATACTGTCAGATACACAGTAGGTATTCAGTAAATATGTATAGAATGAATGAAAACATTCTGTAGTGATTGTGGCATGGCATAGATAGAGAACAGAATAAAGAGCTCAGAAATTAACCCACACGCATACGGTCAACTAATCTTTAATAAAGGCACCAAGAACACACAGTGGGGAAAGGATAGGCTCTTCAATAAATATTGGGAAAACCAGATATTCATATGCAAAAGAATGATACCAGACCTATATTTTATACCACTCACAAAAAAACTAACTTGAAGTGGATTAAAGACTTAAATTAAAATATAAGACCTGAAACTGTTAAACTCCTAGAAGAAAACAGAGGGGAGATAGACACTGGATACTTGTTCCGGCAATGACTTGCTTTAGTTGACACCAAAAGCACAGGCAACAAAAGCAAAAATAGGCAAGTGGGATTGCATACAACCAAAAAGCTTATTGCACAGCAAAGGAAACAATCATAGAGTGAAGAGGCAACTTCATGGGAGAAAATATTTGTAGACCGTATATCTGATAAGGGTTTAATTTCCAAAATATATAAGAAACTCATACAACTCACAGCAAAAACAAAGAAAATAAAACTCACAACCAAATAATGTGCAATTAAAAAATGTGCAAAGGACCTGAATAGGCAGTTTTCCAAAGAAGACCCATAAATGGCCAGGAATGAGAAGCTATGTGAAAAGGTGAGCAACATCACTAATCATCATGGAAACACAAGTCAAAACCACAATGAGGTATCACCTCACACCTGGTAGGATAGCTATTAACAAAACCATAACAAGTGTTGGTGAAGATGTGGAGGAAAGGGAATCTTATACACTGTTGGTGGGAATGTAAGTTTGTACCGTCACTATGGAAAACAGTATGGAAGTTCCTCAAAGAAAAAAACCAAAAAACTACCATATGGTCAGCAATCCCACTTCTGGGTATATAGCTAAAGGAAATGAAGTCAGTATTTGGAAGAACCATCTGCATTTCCATGTAATTGCAGCATTATTCACAAAAGGCAAGGTATGGATGAATGGATAGAGAAAATGTGTTATTGATGTATATATACTTATATACATACACAATGGAATACTATTCAGCCGTAAAAAGAAGAAAATCCTGCCATTTGTGTCAACATGGATGAAACTGGATGACATTATGCTAAGTGACATAAACCAGACAGAGACAAATATTGTATTGTCTCACTTATGTGTGGCATTAAACAACCGAATCATATTGTAATAACGTTGTATGGTGACAGGTGGTAACTACACTTATCATGGAAAGCACTGCAATAGAGTATGGCATTGCCAACACTATGTTGTCCACCGGAAACTAAAATAACATTATATGTCACCTATACTTCAGTTTAAAATAAAAGGTCAAATTCATAGTAGACAGTAGAATGACAGATGCCAGGGGCTGTGGAGTGGTGGAAAAGGACAGAAGTGGGGTCAAAGAATACACACTTTCATTTATAAGATGAAGAGCTTCTGGGGATCTACTGTACAGCGTGAGGACGATAGTTAGTCATACTTTATTACACACCTGGCGTTTGCTAAGAGAGTAGATCTTCACATTCTCACCGCGTGCACGTATAAATATATGAGGAGGGATGTGTTAATTAACTCGATTGTCATCATCACTTCACACTGTATATACACATGCAATCACATTGTACAATTTAAGTGTATACAATCTTATTTGTCGATTGTACCTCAATAACCCTGGAAAAAGGTTAAGTTTTAAGAAACTAAGTTGAAAGTGGTTCACTGACTTGAAACATGAGTGCTAATTTCCCCGTGGGACATACATTTCCTGATATTCTCATGGGGAGCAAGAGGGCGTTGGAAGGCGGCATCCTGTTGCATCCCCCTGTCCCATATTTATTTCTAGCCCTTGGCTTCTGAGCCAGGTGTGGGGGACTCCTGTCAGGGATAGCTAGTGAAGACTCTTTCCCTCCTCAGAGCCGAGCAGGGCCACTTAACCTGGGAAGGCCATGGCTGGCAATTTTGCCTGATCTCCCTGCTCTCAGAGACCAAACCCACTCTACTTGGTGACTGTGAGAGGATGTTTGGGAAGAAACATAAGAGAACATTTCATAGCAAAATTGATGGGCTGCAGCAAAGTTACAGCTGAAAGAACACATACAGTTTTAAAAAACTTCACAATCAAAAATAAATAAAATTAAGAAATTCAGTATTAATCTTAAGAAAAACAAAGAGCAACAAAATAAAACAAATCAGGAGGAGAAAATTAATAAAAGCTAAGCATAATGAAATTAGAATGAATAGATGAAAAAATAAATCCAAAAGCCAATACTTTTAAATACTGATAAAATAATTAATCCCCTTGTGTGCCAGGTTTTAAAAAAAATGACAGAGAGCTAAACTATACAAGTTTAGGAGTAAGAAAGGAAACATGAACATAGACTACAGAAAAGACAAAAAGAGGGATAGGATGTTACTACCTTTGGTAACAAGAAAACAAACTGCAATGTGTAAAGATTTCCTAGAAAAGTACGAATAATCAAAGCAACTTATGAAGAAGCGAAATTTGAATATACCAAGTACGCTGCAAGAGGATGGAAAGGCAATTGTAAATATACTTCACTGAAACCTCAATGTCCAGATGGTTTCACAGCTAAGCTCTTTTTAATCTTTAAAGAATGGATAATTCTTTTTTAAAAATATTTCATTGTCAAATTGGTTTCCATTACAACACCCAGTGCTCTTCCCCACAAGTGCCCTCCTCCAACACCACCACCTATTTTCTCCCTTCCCTCTTCCCCTTCAACCATCAGTTCATTTTCAGCATTCAATAGTCTCTCAAGTTTTGCGTCCCTCTCTCTCCCCAACTCTCTTTCCCTCTTC
>NC_043710.1:72446750-72497437 GCF_006229205.1 Suricata suricatta | reverse complement strand
TTCCCACCAACAGTGTAGGCGGGTGTCTGTCTCTCCACACCCTCGCCAGCATCTATAGTCTCTTGATTTGTTCATTTCAGCCACTCTGATTGGCATGAGGTGATATCTCAGTGTGGTTTTGATTTGTGTTTCCCTGATGATGAGTGATGCTGAGCATCGTTTCATGGGCCTGTAGGCCATCTGGATGTTCTCTTTGGAGAAGTTTCTGCTTATGTCTTCTGCCCATTTCTTCACTGGGTTATTTGTTTCTTGGGTGTGGAGTTTGGTGAGTTCCTTGTAGATTTTGGATACTAGCCCTTTATCTGATATGTCATTTGCAAATATATTTTCCCAAAGAATGGATAATTCTAATGTTATTTAAACCATTCTAGATAATTCATAAAGAGGAATATTCCCATTTTTGTAATAAAGCCAGCATAACTTTAAAACAAGTAGAAAGAAGAGAATTATATATTAAATCTCATTTATATACACAGGTCATACTTTCTGTTTTTTAATGTTTATTTACTTATTCCAAGAGACAGTGAGAGCATGTGAGCAGGGAAGGGCAGAGATAGAGGGAGCGAGAGAATCGCAAGCAGGCTTTGCACTGTCAGCACAGAGCCCGACATGGGGCTCGATTCCATAAACCATGAGATCATGACTTGAGCCAAAACCAAGAGTCAGACACTGAGCCACCCAGGCACCCCCATGGGTCATAGTTTCTAAATAAAATATCGTCACACAGAACCCAAGAATATGTCAAAATTGTTAGAACATGACTGTTATGGGCTGAATTTTCTCCCCCCCCCCCAAAAAAAAGATATGTTGAAATCCTAACTCCTATAATTCAGGATGTAGCCTTACTTGGAAAAAGGATCTTTACACAGATAATAAAGTGAAAATGAGGTCACTAGGATAGGACCTAACCCAACATGATAGGTGTTCTATAAAAAGGGGAAATTTGGATACAGAGACAGACACCCATGGAGGGAAGACCACATGAAGAAACAGAAAGATGGCCGTGAAGACAGAGATACAGGAAGGATGCCATGTGAAGACAGGATGGGAACGATGCATGTGTAATCCAAGGATTGCCAAAGATTGCTGGCTAATCACTAGGAGCTACAAAGAGATAAGGAAGAACCCTCCTCTGCAGGTTTCAGAGGGAGTCCAGCCCTGGTAACACCTTGATTATGGACTTCTACTTCCAGAACTATATGACAGTAAGTTTCTGTTGTTTTACGTCACCCAGTTTGTGGTACTTCATTATGGCAGCCCCAGCAAATGAACACAATGACTAAGAAGGTTTGCTTCCAAAATTCAAAGATAGGTCAATATCAGGAAATCTATCAACCACACTCTATCATATCAACAAATTACAGGCAAAAACCACATGATATCATATATGCTGAAAAGCTACTTGATAAAAGCTGGCAGCAAATCTTAAAAACTCTAAGTAAACTAGGAATAAAAAGATATAAGACCAAAGCCCAAGAACAACAATTATTCTAAATAGTAAAACTCTAAAACAATTTCATCTAGAATCAGGAAGTTTTGTTAACAATCACTATTATTATTTAATATTCCCTTGGGGTTTTTAGCAAATGCAGTATGACAAAAATAACTGATATGCACACTAGAAAAAAAGAGCTAAAACTATCTATTTTTCTTAAAATGATAGTATATCTCAAAAATCCCTAAGAACCTCTAGTAAATGCCTTTTAGAATTTAAAGACAATTTGGCTTTTTTACTATATCAACAATAAGTGCTTAGATATGGAAAAAGGAAAGTACTTCACTTTCAACAGTGACAAGAATTATAAAACACCTGAGCATAAATTGTAAAAGAAAGGCATAGAACCTTTACAAAGAAAATTGTAAGATCTTATTGAAGAGCATAAACTGAGATACTAAGAAATCGAAAGCCATGTCCTACTATTGGATAAGAAAATTTACTATCATGAAGGTGCCAATTCTTTCAAAGTAATATGTAAATTTATTTTGATTCCAAATAAAACCCAACAGGACATTATCTGGAGAAAAGGGATAACCCTTTTATATAAAAATTTTATATAAAAATTTAAATTGGGTTCTTGTTTTATATATATGTAAAATTATAATTCAAATGGTTAAAGGCTTAGATGAAAAAATATAAAAATCTTTGAAGACACTCTAACAGTGTACACTGTCTAGAAGTTGGAAAAATCCTGTTATTCTAGGAAGAAATTTCAGAAGCTGTAAATAAAGATACACAGGTTTGACAATTGAAAGTTTAAAACTTTGTGTGTGGTAGGGGCACCGGGGTAGGTCAGTCGGTAAAATGTCTGACTTTGACTCAGGTCATGATCTCATGGCTTGTGGGTTTGAGTCCCACGTCGGGCTCTGTGCGGACAGCTCAGAACCTGGAGCCTGCTTCAGATTCTGTGTCTCTTCTCTCTTTCTCAAAAACAAATAAACATTAAAACTTTGTGAATGGTAAAAGGATATTATAAATGAAATTACAAACAATAAATTTAGGAAATTGCTGCTATAAATTGACGAGAAAAAGACATCCCAAAAGAAAAATGAGGAAAGAATAGAATTCATAGTACACTGCCAATAATATACAAAAATATACTCACTGTAGCCAGGGAAATAGAAATTCAAGTACTACTGAAAAATCACTTTACCCCAATCAGACTGACAAAAATTTAAAAGAGCAATAACACCTATTGCCGATAAGGAAGAAAGTAAAAGGTATGCACATGCAGAGATGGTAGAAAGGTGATTTGACAAGTGTTTTAAAATTAAAACATACATATCCTTTTTTTAAGTTTTTAAATTTATTTTGAGAGAGAGAAAAGAGAAAGCAAGAGAGTGTGTGCGCAGGGTTGGGGAGAGAAGGGCAGAGAGAGAGGAAGAGAGAGAATCCCAAGCAGGTTCCACTGTGCTGTCAGTGCACAGCCAGACAGGGGGCTCCAACCCACAAACCATGAGATTATGACCTGAGCCGAAATCAAGAGTGGGTTGCTTAACCAGTTGAGGCATCCCTAAAACATACATATTCTTTCAATCAGCAATTCTTTTCTTAGGAAGCTGTTCAAAAATATATGTATGAAGATTTTTTTACAGTATTGTTCATTTGTGCACAAATCTAGAAACAGAGTTGAATTAATGACGAATGAATTGATCCTGAAAAATAGTTGAATAAATTCTGATACATTCACATCATGGGATATTATGAAGCCACTATACAAAATGAAATAGATCTAAACTAGCTGATTTTTAAGGATTTGCAAAGGATATTGATGAGTGAATAAAAACAAGACAGAGAAAAGTATGTATCAGGTAATACAATTTATAAAAACAGTTAATATATGACTATATACATGTATGTATAGATGTTATATGACTATATACATGTATGCATAGATATTCACATACATACACATATATATAAACTCATATACATGAAAAAGTACAAAACAGTACACACTGAACATTTAACATGTGTTATCTAGTGGAGGAGGGTATGAGGTGGGTAGGGAAACAGAGCAAAGGAAAAAGGGAGAAGCCAGAAAAGAAGACTGCACTAAAATTACTAGTATGTAACTTATGATTCAATTTATTAAAAATTATATATATTTTACATGAGTATATATTGATTTTCCTAGGAATTACAAAAATAAGATGTTTTTCTACTGTCTTATAGAGACATTGGTGATATAGAGTCAAAGAGTAATTTAGAATCATGTATGCATTATACACTTATTTCTGTAAAGGGACGCGTGACTCCCTTCTATACGTGTGTGTGCGCAAGAAAATGTGATAGAATGCTACAGACTAGTTTGTTAGCGCTGGATATCTCTGGACTCCAAACTGGGATTAGGGACAGCAGTAAAGCTGTCTTCTTTACAGATCTTTATGTGTTTTACTTCTTGAAAAAGCCAAAAACAAATGAACAAAACCAAATGCCTTTACGAGCCAGAGTGAAGCAGGCTCAGTGTGGGCTGTGATGATGCAGAATTCACACCTAAAAACATTTAGTTAAAAAAAAAAACCCACAAAAACCATTTTGTGAGAGAGGAAAAAAAGATTTTCATGAGGCAGCACTCAATTTAAATTTTTGTGTGTTGAGCGTTTAGAGAAACAAATCCTAGATGTCACACAGATTTTGTGAAACAGATCGGGAAACCATGCACACTTGACTTTTTATCCATCTATCCTCAGATTACACAATCTGTAACCAGGGCCAAAGAAGGCAGAATGCTTAATGCCTCTAACTCTTTGATGCTAGAACACTTACTATTATGAGAACAAGTACCTACTATCACAGAAATCTAGAATCACGGAGAGCCCCTGGTCTAACCTCCTCATGTCATAGCTGAGGAGGCTGAGGCCAGGCGAAGCAATCACCATACACTCCTCTTTTATCCTCTCCATTTCCTCAGGGGCGGAAAAATTATTTTATTTCAGAATTTTCTCTCAGAGCAAATAAATGTTAACAAGTAACAACAGTATTTCATTAGTTCAATAAATAAAAGTTCTTATACTTAGTATAAAAACCAACCTTCAACTTCTGTATTAAACAATGTAGAGCCATTGGTTAAAACCGCAAGGTCAATCCTCAATCACTCATTTATTCATTCATCTTTCCTTTTATTCAACCAACATTCATGGAATCCTACTATACCTCTGACATTGGGAGGTGCTGATGGTACAAACTTCAATAAAACATGGCCCCTGTTGACTACCCAGTGGGGAAGTGACAGGCTACAAAACAAGCAAGACTAAGACACAAACCCAGTGTGGAGGACACAACTCATTCTCACTGGGGTTTTGGGGGCGGCTTCATCAAGGTCGAGGTTGACACATGAGTCAGGCCACGAGGATCTCAGAGACAACAGTGAGAGCAAAAAAACAAGGAAGTGGCATGTTTGAGGAAATGTAGCCCCAAGAAAAGAACGAAGAAGAAAAGTAGAAATTCAATTGTTCTAGCCTGAGGATAAAAGTTAAGTTTAGTCCAAGTGCAAGATCATTTGCCGCCCCCACTCTTGCCTGCCTGACGCATGGGAAGTGCTTAGCAAATAATGTCTGGGCAAGTCCTGACCAACTACGTAATCTCTTGGTTCAAGTTACTAATAATTTCAGCATTATTACCATGTGTCGTCCGGGGTCCAAATCTCCCATCATCCCTTTCAGGTGTGTGTTTTCAGTTCTGACAGCTTTATATCTCATGTCTGAGATCTGAAAGGAGATCAGTAGGGAAAACTGAGTGTAATATTCATAGTAAAAGCTCACAATTGTATTAAAATTAATTTTATCTGCATAAACATTTTCTTTTTTTAAATAGTTTATTGTCAAATTGGTTTCCATATAACACCCAGTGCTCTTCCCCATAAGTGCCCTCCTCCATTACCACCACCTCATTTCCATAAACATTTTCTAAGTGCAGTGAAGAGAAACACTTCGTAGGCAATGATCATCACAAATCAGGTATTTGCATTCAGGTCTCTCTTTGGCAGCCCCCACTTTGCCCTCCTTTCCTGGTCAGTGCTAAATTAAAAACAAATACTGACAATAATGATGTTCTTTCCCATACCAAAATTTCATATCTCACTTCCATTTCTATTGTATGTCAATTATCACCAGAAAAAACACAATTTAAAACATGCTTGAATAACGCTGCCCATTGAATTCTTCACTACGTAATTGTTAACAATATGCAAATGTGGCTTTGATGTTTAATTTTGTTCAATATTTCTGCCAAGTGACCCTCTTCTTCTGTGACTACTTCATTTTGTCTAATTTATTTATTTTTCCCTGATTTTTTTCTACGTGGCAGTACTTAGACACAGTATCTGCTCTTTTATTTATAGAGGCCTCATTTCTATATAAAATACTTCTCTTGAAAAGATTTACTTTTGTAGATTACAAACTATACTTTCCTTAACAAAAACCTAAAAACATTGAAATATTTAAAACTGAAAATAAAAATCATCCATAATCAAAACGACAGTCTCTTCAGCAAATTGTGTTGGGAAGATTGGACAGCGACATGCAGAAGAATACAACTGGACCACTATCTTACACCATACACAAAAATAAAATCAAAATGAATGAAAGACCTACACAGACAGGAAGCCATCAAAATCCTAAAGGAGAAAACAGGCAACAACCTCTTTGACCTTGGCCTCAGTAACTTCTTGACATGTCTCTGGAGGCAAGGGAAACAAAAGCAAAAATGAACTATTGGAATCTCACCAAGATAAAAAGCTTCTGGACAATGAAGGAAACAATCAGCAAAACTAAAAGGCAACTGACAGAATGGGAGAAGATATTTGCAAATGACATATCAGATAAAGGGTTAGTATCCCAAATCTATAAAGAACTTATCAAACTCAACATCCAAAAACCAAATAATCCAGTCAAGAAATGGGCAAAAGACATGAATAGAAACTTTTCCAAAGAAGACATCTAGATGACTACAGACACAAGAAAAGATGCTCAACATCACTCATCATCAGGGAAATACAAATTAAAACCACAATGAGATACCACCTCACACCTGTCAGAATGGCTAAAATTAACAACTCAGGCAACAACAGATGTTGGTGAGGATACAGATAAAGAGAAACTCTTTTGCACTGCTGGTGGGAATGTAAACTGGTGCAGCCACACTGGAAAACAGTGTGGCGGTTCCTCAAAAAATTAAAAATAGAACTAGTCTACAACCCAGCAATTACACTACTAGATATTTATCCAAAGGATACAGAGGTGCTGATTCGAATAGGCACATGCACCCCAATGTTTATAGCAGCCCTACTGACAACAGCCAAAGTATGGAAAGAGCCCAAATGTCCATCAGTGGAGAAATGGATAAAGAAAATGTAGTATAGGAGCACCTGGGTGGCTCAGTCAGTTAAGCGTCCGGCTTCAGCTCAGGTCATTATCTCACTCTTCGTGAGTTCAAGCCCCGTATTGGGCTCTGTGCTGACAGCTCAGAGCTGGAGCCTGCTTCAGATTCTGTGTCTCCCTCTCTGCTCCTCCCTCACTCATGTTCTGTTTCTGTCTCTCAAAAATAAACAAACATTAAAAACAATTTAAAAAAAGGAAATGTAGTATATGTATACAATGGAATATTATTCAGCAATCAAAAAGAATGCAATCTTGACATTTGCAACAATGTAGATGGAACTAGAGTGTACTGTGCTAAGCAAAATATGTCAGTCAGAGTCATATGATTTCACTTATATGTGGAATTTAAGAACCAAAACAGATGAACATAGGGGAAGGGAAGGAAAAATAAGATAAAAACAGAGAGGGAGATGAACCATTAAGAGACTCTTAAATACAGAGAACAAACTAAGGGTTGCTGGCGGAGTGTGGGGGGAATGGGCTAAATGGGTGATGGGCATTAAGGAGGGTCCATCACTCATTCAGATGAGCACTAGGTGTCATATGTAAGTGATGCATCACTAAATTCTATTCCTGAAATCATCATTACACTATATGTTAACTAACTTGGATTAAATTGAAAAATTACATTTCAAAAAATCATCATCTATAATCCAGTTACCCAGGTCACTAGTCACACCTGTAAGATATCTTTTCCTGCACAGATACAGCCATTGCTACCACCCCATCTATGCTGTTTTCCCGTGTGTTATACAAATTGATCAGTTTAAGGTGTATAATTGGACAAGTTATTGAATACTGTACTCAAAGCCTCTTGATTTGGGATAAAAAAAAAAAGCAGATAAACCCTGGAGGTTTTAATCACCAATTTGATGATGAGTAAAGGGCTGTGGGAATTTCAAAAGAAATAGGAAGGAAGAAAGGAAGGAAGGAAGGAAGGAAGGAAGGAAGGAAGGAAGGAACGAAGGAAACAAAAGGAGGAGGGAGGACTCTGAAGCTCTTGCAGTGTTTTAACAGTAGAATGTTATAATTGCAGTTTTTTACCATGAACCATGCTGTGCATTGAGTCAATGTTCAGTAAACATGGACTAATTTTCATGTTTCAACGTCCGTTTTTAAAAACCCTAAAATAAATATATAAAATTGGAGAGGTGCCTGGGTGGCTCAGTTGGTTTAGTGTCCAACTCTTGATTTTGGTTCAGGCCATTATCTCATGGATTGTGAAACTGAGCCCCATGTTGGGCTCAGCACTGACAGCACAGAGCCTTCTTGAGATTCTCTGTCTCACTCTCTCTCTGTCCCTCCCCCGCTCATGCACTCTCTCTCTCTCAAAATAAATAAACTTAAAAAACATGTATCTCATATATATGTGTGTATACATATTCAGGAGGGTGGGAAGTATCCATGAAAGGCTGGAATAGAGTCTCTTTTTTTGAGACAAAAATGTTTTGGAATATAGAAAACAAATCAAAAAAAAAATCTTTGACTAGAGCATACTGTGGCAGGTCATCAAAATATGGTCACAAGAAAATGCTAGGATGAAATTTAATGCAATTATCTTGTCACTTTTCCCCTGGTTCTTTTTTGATGACACTTTGTATTCTTTCACAAATAATGCTAGCCTCAGAAACGATACCAAGAAATGTGATGGCTTATGAATCAATGATGAAGACTACAGTCTGCGTGGAGCAAGACAGTGACCTGGACAAGTGCTGTCCTGCCCGCTTGCATACCTGCTGCTTTGATAACATTTTTTCTTTTATTTCTAACTCCGTTTTTAACTGTCTTTCCAGAAAGGCAGCTTTCTTCATGATAGTTGCTATAGTGATCTCCTTCTGATGAAGTTCCTCTGTTAGGTCCGAGATTTCGTTCCTCATTCTTTCCTGCTCAGAGCCCTGCAACTCCTCCTCCTGATAGAGTTGGCTTCTTATCTACGGCAGATATAATCCAGCAAATATCAACAGATCTTTTTATTTATAAAGTGGCTTCGAGCTTTTGTTAGTCATATTCAGTCTTCCTGTCCTATCTGAAACCTTTGGCGGCCCCGCTTTACCCTCCTTTTCCAATCAATGCTTAAATAAAACCAGATACTCACAATAAATGATTGATTTACTTTTCTCCTTTCAAATTCAAAATTCCATGTCTCACTTCTATTTTCTATTATATACAAATCACCGCTTACTACCAACACTACTTTGACAACTGCTTTGACAGGAAGGTGGAGAAAACGTCAAGCACTGGTCCTGGCTACATTGAGGTATAATTAGTATAGGAAAACTGCATGTACTTCTCATTGAAATCTGGTGAATTTGGACATACATGCATGTAACTATTACCACAATTGATGTAATAATCATACCCATTACCTCCAAAAGTTTCCTGGTGTTCCTTTGTTGCTTAAAAAAATTTTTTTTGTGGTTAGAACACTTAACGTGAGATCTACCCCTTTAAAATTTAAAAATATTAAGTGCATAATGCCTTACTGTCAGCTAAGGCCCTACTCTATACCTTAACTTTATCCCCATCACACAGGCACTGCACGATGTGGGCTGGAAGAGCTCTAAATCCACTACCCAGAGGTGGATGGACCAAGCCTGCTTTTAGGGAGAAAAACTGGCTTAGAACGGTTAGATGCCTTGTTCAAGGTCATAAAGCTACTAACTGGCAGAGCCGGGACTAGAACCTAGGACTCTTGGTTTTAAATTCCGGGCTTTTTTTGACTAAATTGTGTGTACTATTTGTGATAAATGCTATGTTTTTCAGAATCACGTTAAAATAAATTTCAAACTTCATGTGTCCATGAAAACGCATCAATCACCTCCTCTCCCTTAAGCCTGTGGAGTCTCCTATTCTTAACCAGTTAGGCCTTCCCTGTCAGCAACCTCTCGTTCACCTTGGGCTCCTCCCCACCCCAGTCCCACCAAATCTAGTCAGGCAGCAAATTCTGTCCCTTGTACTTCTAAATCTCTCCTTGGCTCTCCATTTCTACTACCACTGTCTTAGTCCAGCCTCTTACCACCTTTCTAGAAATCATTAACTGTGTCTAATTCTTGAGGTCTGGAGATAAAGTACCCAATCACCAGTCTCAAGAAGATCATGGTCCATTGGGGGAGGCAAAAATAAACCACTGATGTCAGTGGTATGTAGTGGAGGGGTGCTTAACCCAGCCTGAGGATGTCAGGATGGCTTCTCAGAGGACAGGCCATCAGACACTGAAGGATGAATAGAAGCCAGATGGAGACAGACATGAAGAAAGGCACTGAGGCCTAGAGTGAAGACCAGGGGTGAGAAGAACGCAGACACAGTGAACACGAGGAGTCTGGAATGGCCGGAACTTGGTGTGTCCTGAGACATGAGGCTGGAGAGGTTAGTGGAGCCCATCTGCTAAGAGATTTACATGAATTTCTCCAGGGCACTTACTTCTAAAACTCATTTTGTTTTTAATTTCATCTTTAAACATTTCAGGATATATCTGTAAAAGAATAAGGGCACTCTCTCTCTCTCTCTCTTTTTTTAAATATCCAGAGTACCCATGTAATATCTTAAAAATATGAACAACTCTTCAATATCATCAAATATCCAGGCAGTATTCAAATTTACAAATGGGTCAGAAGTGCAATGAATGTGTTTTTTTGTTTATTTGAATTGTGATCTAAATATGAGGACTGGCTTATATCTTTTTAAAGTCTTTCTTTTTGTGTGTGTTCTAAGTAGTCTGTATATATCATCTAAGCTGTGCAAGAGTTCCCTGCTTCACAGAATGAAAAGCGAAGTACGTAACTTTTCACAGCCACACTGCCGGTGACAGGCAGTCTGATTCCAGGACCCACTGTGCCACATAACTAACCCATGGGAGCAGGGCCCTAGAAGGTGGTTCACACATTGGAAAAAGCTAGCATGGGCTGACCCAACATGGAAAGGACATGTGTCCAGAAGGCAAACTTGATCTGTCCTTAACTTTATACCACCAACCCCCTCATGTGATTTCGTCCTTAGTACTGACATTTTTAGACTTTCAGAGTTGGACATGACCTTAGGAATTCCATGGTCCAACCTCATCATTGAACAGATGAGAATAAAAAGGACTCACCAGGAAGGGAACTAACGGGCTTGAGTTACTCAGCTTCTAAGAGCAAAATAACGGGCCAGGAGTCAGAGGGTACAAATGTCCTCCCCCTGAGGATGATGTTACAGGTATCAGTTTGTCTCCAATCTTCCATCTCTAGTTTTTTTCTTTACAATTTATTTGATGAAACAACAGGGCTGTTCCGGGGGTTTCCCCATTTGGATTACACTGATTACATCTCTGTTGTGTAGTTAACATGTTCTCTTAAAATGAAACTTTTAAAATGTACAAACGTGAATATACTATTATGAGAAAGGAGTAACTATTTTTATTATTTTTACAGCATTTAGATACTAAAACAACATGTTATACTGCAAAGCTCCCTTCCAAATGAGACTAATTTACCGAGCTCTCAATGGCTTTTGGCCTTATTAAAAATGTCAATTTTATCACACAACAAAAATAGTTCTACACTGAAAAAAAAGAGAAAGAAATAAAACACTTGCAAGATTCATAAGATAGGGCTCTTGTTGCTTTTATTACAAGAGAATGAAAACACTCTCCACAAACACTTCCTGGGAGCTATTCCTATTCATACCCAATTCATTTGTTACCTTTTCTGCACAGCAGTGCATTATCTAGAGGTCTCCAAGAGCCCGTGAAGAGAATTTGTGCCTAGCATTCTCTCCTTCCACGTCAAAACTGTGCAATGTCAGTAGATTCCTTATGACTCAAAGTTTTATTGAGTCTGGGAGGGTCGGAATGGTGTAACTATACATTAGGTGGCTTTAATCAACCTTTGTATTATAATGCATTCACTGGGGACATGAGTAAAGAACAGTTTTTCAAAGTTATATTTTTAAATAGCAGTGAAATCAGTTTCGTGGGAGTATGTGAAAACTATAAGGAAAATGACCGTTAATTCATAACACCTTTTCTATACTTAATAGCTACCTGACAGTCAACTCTTTGGGAGACAGGACTTGCCTTTCACGTCACTGTAGTTCCTACAGAAATAAGCAGAATACCCAGAGTCCCACTTGATGCTCAATAAATGTTTGTTGACTTTATACAAACAGCAACTGAATTTATGAGCCTATACAGTTATGAGAGACCTTCACCTTCATTCATTCTCCAAACACTTATTTGCACTTTTGTGTGCTGGGTGCTGTGCTAGGATAGATGATGATTCAAAGCCATGTTCAGGTTTGTCCAACTTTTAACAATTGTTTACATCACATAACACTGAATATTTAGGTGTGATCCTAAAACCTAAAGACCAGACACATGAGTAGCAGCCATGATAAGCTTCATGGAGGCGCAGACTCTACTGGATTTGCTAGGGAGGGAAGAGAATATACTTTCTGTAGACTGCTGGGAACCATAAGGTGCTCAAAGACAGTGCCTGTGCTTCATTCATCCTTGTATTCTAGCTCCTGGCAGATTACCTGGCACATGTTAGGTGCTCCGTGACAAAGGGTGGGCGTAGCCAATAACAAGAGCAGCCTTCGATTACTAGATTACTAGGTGCTTCCTCTGAGCTAGGCGAGCCCTGTACTAAGGACTTTACGAGTGAGTTTTAAATGGATTTTAACTTAAGGGAAGAAAGAGCATGGACTCTGGAGTCAGACTGCCTGAGTTCAAATCCAACCTCTGCTGCCTAGCAGCTGTGTAATATTGGGGGAAGTCACCTAACTTCCCCGTGCCTTAGAGTCCTCGAGTGAGAAAGGAAGAGAATATGATATTAGCACCTACCTTATAAAATGGTTATGAGGAATACACGAATTGAGGTTTGTTAAACCAGTAGAACAGCTCCCAGCACAGGGTCAGTGCTATCTAAGTAGCAGCTCTTAGCAGCTCAGTTAATCCACATTTCCATTTTAGGAGGGAGGTGCTAATGATCGCACCCCCAGGCTAGAAACGAGGCGCAGCAACCTGCACAGGCAACTTCCCCAAGCTCGGGCACCTAGTACACGGTTGCATGCCCGAGTCTGTGCTCTCACTCTTCTCTCTATCAGCTACCTGTCACGGGGCCACAAGGCCCTTCACGTTTTAGGCACAATGGTGACTGAGGCTTGTGTTTTTCACAGCATCCCACAGAAGGATGTCGGGGAATTAGCAGCCCAGTAGGTTATCTTCGGGGGACATACAGAAGGAAAAAAGAAGGGAATGAGAAGGAAGTGTTTTCCCCTCCGTATGCAGAGAGAGGCTTCAGAAGTCCATTCTTTTCCATACCTTGTTCAATTCTTTTTCATGATTTGGCTGATCTAGGATCACTGGGAACAACTCTTTCCTTTTCCTTTCCGGTTCTTTAGCAGAAGGTGAGTAAGATGATTCATGTCTACAGATTAAAGAGAATAAAAAATGAAGCTCTGCTGAGTAAATTGTTGTGATTATATTGTCAATTTAGATTACTGTAGGTTGCAGAGAGGGATTATTAGTTTATTGGAAAATTTTCAAGCTACAGAAACTGCAGATGCTAATACATTCAGATCCCATAAGTATTTACATACTTAACTGAGTGCAAATGGTTTTAGTGGAAAAAAAAGGTAGCAATTAATATAGAATTTCAATTATACGTTGAAAATGGGCAGAATACTGGCTATTATATAAGAAAAGTGTTTTCCATAATAAAATGGCTTGGGAATCCCTTAAAAAAAGGAAACACATCTAACTTGCTTCTACATCATGGGAAGGAACTATGTCGGGGAGTCCAAAGGGGAGCAATGACTCCATAAAAGGGATCCAAAGTGACTAAATCTGACAGTCTGCCTGGAGAAAGCTCAAATACCTCTCTTCTTTGGCTGCCTCATTTATAAAATGGAATTGCCAGCACATATGGATACCAGAGGGGAGAAGCAGAAACTAGTACAGAAAATACAATTTCCACAGTACGTTTGGAGAAGTATAAAGAGGTTCCCCGCTACATCAGGGAAGGTGGTAAATGAAAAATCACTAAAAATCACTTGCACAAGCCAGGCAAAGAAAGTGGCATGTTTTCTATGGCTTGACTAATCTGGGACAGTCTGGTGTTTTGAAGAATGTACCCACATGTGAATGAGTACAATTTCAGATTTCCAAAGAACTTCTTAAAAGGGTTCATAAATCAAAAACTTAAGTCACACAAACAAAACAAAATCTGAGTAATGACAGAGAAATAACTAATGTAATCTTGAGAATAAAGGGATCTTTTAAAAAGTATAAATTAATAGTGATACCCCTGAGGTACGTGTGTCTAGACAGGATTGCTTTTTTTCTGATAATCAAATATATATGTTAACTGTAGAAAACAGAGTATATCAGAGTATATATTGCTATAATGTTATCATCAGGGAAAAAGCATTTTTGGCGTTGTTGGAGTACACCGATTGTCTTTTTTCTATGCATGCATGTATTAATATATACATATCTATAAATATATAAATATGTGCATATGCACATAAATGTATATATGTATAAATACTATCCATACAATTAGGATGTACTACACACATTATTTTTCAGTCCCTTTTGTTTCCTACTCAGTAATCTATTGTGAGCATTCTATTCTCTTTAAACATTATTTGAGAATCAGTCTTAAATTTTTCTCATTTGCTATTATTTGAAAGGGGTGAGAAATGAAATTTCCTATTTTTCATTCTTCCTAAGCAATTTCAGAGAGTGGAATGCTGAATGGGGGGAGGGAGGAAAACCCTCATCACAGCTGTGTAAATTTCGTGGAGTGACTGGAACAAACATCGAACTGTAACGTGGACAAGTTCAAAGAAGAAAACAATAATCATGCTAATAGAAAATGCTAATATAAATAGATAAGGGAATTATCAAAGTTGTAATGTAGAAAAGGAATGTTGGAATTATTTTTAATAACTCTCAGAACATATCAGCCCAAGGTGCTTCTGTAGCTCAAAAAATGAAAAAGCTAACAAATCCTGGCATTATTGAGAAAGCCTCTGACAATGAATAAAAGGATTCCTATGCTACTTCTATAAAACTATTGTGCATCTGCACTCGGAAGTCTGGGCTGCTTCACCTTAATACAACTGTAAAGAAGAAACAGAGTCCAAATAAAAGAAACCAAAACAATAAAGAGGCTAGAATCACATTCATATGAGAACAAACCCAAGGATTAGAAATGTTCAATGAGAAAGAGGAAGGCTGAGAACACTACCCAGAGTCTAAAATACAATGGAACCCGTGAAAAGTTAAATATCTATCTTTTCATCAAATCTCAGAATACTAGAACTGAGGAATACCCTCCAAATGAGAAAGATGAAACTTCAAAATAAATACCAACTTAAATAGAGAATGGCATTAGGCATGACAAAAGATTTGTATTGGGCAAATATGCAAATAAGTGCAAGATATTAGATAAAATCCTGTATTGAAGGAAAGTTGACATGTCTGAAATTCAGTGTTGGCCTTGTGAGACTGCCTCACTGAACGTACCAACCATCCTCTTCCATAAAACCAGAGCTAGGCAGGGAGTGAAAGGCTTGCTTTCCTAGGAAATTTCTTAAGATTTGGGACATATGCATTCTTTTTGCGAAGACGTTTCTCACCAACTCACCACACTGGAACAGTGCCTTGCACATTACATTTTCCCACTAGATTTACGAAGGGCCAGTGAGGATAATGTATAACTTGCATGTAGAGCACTATAATGATGACTGGCAAATAGACATTCTAACATCCTTGGTGAGACACACGATAGGTCATTTGTAGGAACCTTAATTTGCCATTTTCCATAGTGTAGAGCTCAAAAAAATTTAAGCAGGTCCCACAACTTTAAAGAAATAATTATTGCCTTTGAAACGGGTCTTGCATGAGCTTTCAGATTTGAGAAGGATTCAAGTTCCAACAAGAATGAGAACATCAATGAATAGAACAGTCAAACTTTCTACTCACAAGTATAAATATTTAATAATCCTTAGCAGTCCCACGTCCTTTGTGGCTATGGGATACACAACATCTGCCTGATATCAAAAGAGGAAAAAAATCTGTTCTAACAAAACCCTTAACGGAACTGACAAGGGAGTGAGTATGGAGACCAAAATAAATACAACATTTGCAAGTGAAAAAGTTAATAACAGGTTTGTAGGCAATCAAGATAAAAGCACTTGAAAATATGGAATACATCTTACTTAGCAATATATACAATTAAATATCAGCTCTATACTACTGCTTTTACACTTTCCTGAAAAACACAAGTTCTAAGAAAATTTCTGATATACTGTGATACATAAGTATCCATACACCAGAACATGATACATTTTTCTAGGAAAGTGAATACATGAATCAGAATCACTGATTTTATTTTTCATATCTAATATTCTCCAATAAACAACAGCATGTAAATATGAAACAAATGGGCTTTTTATTCTAATTTTAAATCTCAAGCTCTTAAAATCTTCAAACATCATGCCTTAACCAGTTTCTCTCAGGCTTCTGAATATAAAGAATATACCTTTTCTTATTCTCGTGAGCACTTTGGCACTCTCCTATTTTTAATAATTCCCTGTGCAGCTGTAATCTTTCCATTTCTATAATTCTCAAGAGATCATCACGCGACTGTAACTCACTTTTCACTTCTGAGAGTCCTGCTTCCATGGCCTAAATAAAAACATCAAAAAATATTCAATGTTCGTATCTGGATATCATGATGTGCAGTATATTTAAAAATGTTTAACACCTATAAACCAGCCTAATTTCAAATGAATGGGTATTTAGTCCTTTTTTAGTCCTTTGCTGGCTCTGTCTCACAGAATTTCATTCCTTCATTCATTTATTCAATGAATATTTGCTGAGCCCTTATTACGTGCTCAACACTGAGGATACCAAGACTCTTCTCGGGGAGCTCACAGTCTAGTGATAAAGACAAAGAATAATCAAATAATCATACAAATACGGCCACAGTGTATGTAGATTTGAGAGAATCATAAAAGTATAAACAAACTATTAATGTGTAAAATTTGGATTAATGCAAACAATTCCCAATTTAAACAAGATAGTAGCCAACACAGTGGGTTATAAGCCATGCTCTCTGGTTCCCCATCGCCCAGTAGTAGCCCTACTTTATCTGGCAACTAGAGACACCAGCAATCCTGTGAGCCCACTGTTTTATTTTGTTGACAAGAGGCTTGAGCAAGCTTTTTTTAAAAAAAAATTTATATCTTTTATTTATTTTTGAGAGAGAGAGAGAGACAGCACGAGCTGGGGAGGGTCAGAGAGAGAGGGAGACACAGAATCTGAAACAGGCTCCAGGCTCTGAGCTAGCTGTTAGCACAGAGCCCAATGTGGGGCTCGAACCCACGAACCATGAGATCATCACCTGAGCTGAAGTCGGACTCTTAACCAACTGAGCCACCCAGGTGCCCCTTGAGCAAGTTTAAAAGCTGTTGGGAAGGGTCCCCTCAGAAGAGAGAATTAACAGTAATGGTGTTGGTTCTTGAGAAGTGGGTAGGGTAGGTCCAAAGCACCAGTGGAAGAATTGTGTAAAGCAAAAGGAAAGAAGGCAGGAAGATGGAAGGTAGACCGGTATGTGCATCTGGATATGGACGGTGGGTCTCTGTTGGCTTCTCTTTTCCTTGGGAAGTAAAAAGGCAATGTCACTGGAAGGAGAAGGTGAGTTGGGGGCGTCGGAGTGATTTTCACGAGTGGAGAAGGTTTGAAATGGTCTGCCATGGGAACGGGAGAATTAGCTAAGTAGAGCAAGAGTAGGAATCCTGGAAGTGTTGGGTATTCATTTGACATCTGTGACCCTGACCTGTTGAGAGTGATTTTCTCCAGCAGCACTTGGCTGGGAGAGAGGAATGGCAGAGTGCTTCCGTACCATTGGGTTTCTTTTACTTGCTTATACAGGGAAACTATTATTAAGTGTACCCGACTTAGGTCATCAAATCCGCTGCCACTTTAGTAGATGAAGAAATTGAGGGCCAGACTTGGTCCAAAGTCATACAGCTTACAAGTGGCAGATTTTGGAAAAGGAAAATGCAGGTCTTTTGACTACTAGTCCAGTTGCAACATTCAAGATGCAAAAGTAATTTGTTTCAAGCAAAATAAGTGACACAGACCTGCAGCTTGCTGGTAAAGACGGGGGGTGGGGGGGGGGATAGTAGGAGGGCTGGAGGTTCTCTGCTAATAAAAGCTGCACAAACAGGTATGTTGAACATAACATATTATGTTTAAACATAAACAGATATGCTTAGAAATAATTTGTTAATAATTTTTGTATATATCAATAATAGATTCATTCTAATATAATCCACACCCCATAAAATTCACCCATTTGAAGTGTACAATGCAGTGGATTTTAGTATATTCACAAAGTTGGGTAAGCATCACTACTAATTCCAGAACATTTTCATCCTGACCAAAATAACCCAATACCCTTAAGTAGTCACCTCCCATTTTGCTCCCAATCGCCCCTGGCAACCACTATGGTATGTTCTGTCTCCATGGAATTACCTATTCTGGACATTTCACACAAATGGGGTCATACAATATGTGACCTTTGTGACTGGCTTCTTTCACTCAGCATAAAGCTTTCATGATTTATCCGTGTTACAGCACATACCAGTATTTCATTAGTTTTTATTGATAAATAATATTTAATTGCATGAACACATCACATTTTGTGTATTCGTTCACCAATTGATAGACATTTGATGTTTCTTCTTTTTGGCTATTATGAATAATATTCTATAAAATTTCATGTGTGAGCTTTTGTGTGGACATATGTTTTCTTATTCATTCTCACCCCAAAATTCAGAGCCTAGAAATACAATTATGCAGACAGTATAGGACATAGGAGTTCCCAGTTAAATTTTTTTTAACCTAAACCTTAAATTTGTATTATTTTCTGGGAGACCTAGAGACCAGGGCTCAGTGAAGGCCCTAGTTGCAATTCTTTAGCCCCAGAAATTCCTGGCTGACCTGGAAATAAGAGTAAAAATATATTCAAATGGGTGATTTAATAAACTTGTTGGGATAAAGTCAAGGTTTCAAACAGTGGGGATTTTTCAGATGAGGTTAAAATTTCAAAAGGAATGAACAAAAGAAACGTGAAACAATAGATTAGCAAGAAGAAAAAAAAATGAACTCGATGTGAATGTCATCCATTACTTTGTCCACTTGACATGGGCGCCATGTGGGCTCCCTCTCTTGCACATGTGCCCCCAGAGCAGTCCAGCTTGAAGCGGCCCATAGAGAGCTCCCTCTTCCCTCGTTGGGGAAAGGGAAGGGGAGCGTAACAGGCTGTAACTCCAGGCCAATGAAATGCAAAGTCACCAGGGGCTAGAGTTAATTGAAAGTCTCTAAAATGTTTACTCTAATTAGAAAATAATACCTAGAAGAGTGATATTTGAAAATACCATATCCCTAAGCGGGGGGGGGGGGACTTCTTTGTGAGCTGAACAGGTGAGAGAATTTATGTCAAAATTGAAACTTTTCATAATACAAATCAGTAATAATGATTTGATACATTTTTTCTGACATGAATGAATATGCAAAAGATTTTAATTGGTGGTGTTAAGTAAACTGACTAGGAAAGTACAAGAGAAGAGGCTTTGTTGATACTGATAAGTTGAGAGTTGTGTTTTGATTTATGCAATAACTCTTTGAATTCAATGTTAATAATACTGAGTTGACACAGAATTAGTGAATTCATTTAACTTAGATGTAGCTGGCATGCTTTTGCAAATTATTTATTTGTCAATGTGGATGCAGATAATGAGGAAAATGATTCTCTGGTACTTGATTCAGTTACTAGAACACTCTCAAGTTTGTTTGGAACAACTTAGATATGTAAATCTGCTTTTTTAAAAAAGTAAACTCAGTCCTCCACATGGGGCTCAAACTCCTGGCCTCAAGATCAAGAGTCACATGCTCTACCGACTGAGCCAGCCAGGTGTGCCTCTAAATCTAATTTTTAACTGTAAATTTTATGAAATCTAAATACAGATCAAGTATTTCCAGTGACTCCTTGGCTTCCAAAATGAGTTATGTTAAAAGTGTAAAAGACACACCAGATTTGAAGACTTAGTATGAAAAGAAATGTAAAATATCTCATTATCTCAATAATTTTTACATTGATTATATGTTGTAATGATAATGCTTTAGATATATGTTGAATAAGTATAAAGAAAAGAAATTACTATTATGTTTTAATTTCACCCATTTCTTATGACTTTTTTAAATGTGGTTACTAGAAAAATTTAAATTATATTTGTGGCTTGCATTCTATTTCCACTGGGCATTGTTGCGCTAGTACCATAATGACACGTTAACAGGTAAACAAAAAAAGGTCCATTTTCTTTGGCATAGATATTAGAAAAATGCTGAGCATTTTTTTTTGGTCATTAACCTCCAACAGGAAATGTTGCATGTTTTAAAAATGTGAGTGTAGGGCCACCTGGGCAGCTCAGTCGGTTGAGCATCCGACTTCAGCTCAGGTCATGATCTCACGTTCGTGGGTTTGAGCTCCACGTTGGGCTCTGTGCTGACAGCTCAAAGCCTGGAGCCTGCTTCGGATTCTCAGTCTCCGTCTCTGTTTCTGCCCCTCCCCCGCTTGCTCTTGGTCTTTCTCTCTCAAAATAAAGACATAAAAAAATTTTTTTTTTGAAATTGTGAGTGTAGCACAGCCTAGTAAATAAATACAAGCAACGGAATTAACTGACACATTTCAACGTTGCAGAAAGACAAGTGGGAAAATGTGATTCATGTGAAAATTCAGATGCATCTGGCATTAAAGTATGCTGTAAACGAAAGAGAACTTTTATATACAATAAGTGACAGTAATTCAGATTGAAATGGTTGCCTTTTTAAATTCATGTGCAAAATGTGGAGCATTGTCAAATGACAGTTTTGCAAAAAGAGAAGAGAAACCTCTTTTTAAATATATGCACTGGTTAAGTGATTAGTTACCTCTAATTATTCCCACTTGGTAAAATATAAATTTTGCAAAACAAGTTATAGGCCCATCCGTTTAGGTAGAACTTTGCTGACTGGTTTGAGAGAAGCAGTGATTTTTAAACCTTCGAATCAGCTACCAAATAGTAAGTAATTGATCTCTTCTTATTTAGTTGCTTTAAAGGGAATGAAATACAGGTCAAATATGGAAATAAAACAGGGGAAAGGCTAAGTAAAAGCATTATTTTCAGCATTTTTCCCCCAAATGCATCAAAAATAAGCTGTGATATTTTGGAGAGTAGAAATCTGATCTGTTAGCTATCTTGAAGTTTTTGAACCAAATTACTTCTCAAAGATCTTTTCATTAAAGCTGTAACATATTTTTTATGTAAAAAATACTCCAGAATAGTTTGGTTAGTTTTTTGTTTTTAAATTTTTTAATGTTTATTTACTTTTGAGAGAGAGAGAAAGAGAGAGCAAGAGGGAGAGGCAGCACGAGCAAGAGAGGGGCTGAGAGAGAGGGAGACGCAGAATCCTAAGCAGGCTCCAGGCTCTGAGCTTTCAGCACAGAACCCGACAGGGGCTTGAACTCACAAGCCGTGAGATCATGACTTGAGCTGAAGTCAGATGCTTAATCGACTGAGCCACCCAGGCGCCCGTGTTAGTTGTTGTTTTTAATACATGTGGTTCTTGTATAAAATATAAAATGGAGATTATTAGTTTAAATTTAATAATGATCCTAAATCCAAAGGTAATCAGATCTTTTTGTGTGTGTAAAAATAACTTCGGCAAATTCTCTCAGAGAAATTGGTACATAAATAAATAAATACCGTATCAAAATAAAAGAACGAATCCCATGTACGATGTGGCAGGATGGGGGAATGACAAGTTGCCCCAAGACTAAACCAATGACCCCGGGAGTTTACGTGGCGGAAGGTCAGAGGACTGTCTTAGAGAAGTGGAAGTCTGCTCAGGCAGTGGCCCCCAACGTATAAATTTTCGCATGAAAAAGGAACAAAGTGGGACTACGAATGGGCCAGCTGACACGGGAGAATTGGTAGAAAAAGGCCAAATGCCTGTAGGTGGGGGATAAAAGCATAGAATGTGTCAAACAACTGAGATATCCATGAATAAGAAATATATATTTATAAAGAAATTGGTATTGACCAATTTATGAATGTTGTATAACCTTAGTGATGCAGAAGAGCAAGAGAGAGAGAGAGAGAGAGAGAAAGGAAGGAAGGAAGGAAGGAAGAAAGGAAGGAAGGAAGGAAGTGAGGGAGGGAGAAGGAAAGAAAGAAAGTCAAGACTGTTGGGTTAAGAAGAAAATTAATTCTTAGAAAAATCAGCAATTGCATCTGCCAATGTGGAGGTTACCTAAAAAGCAAAATGAAACAAAACGAAAAAACAAACTCAGGCTGCTCTTTGGTAAATGATTATGGTAAAGTGAACAGCGACAGAGAACAGGGAGGGCCTCCATGCCTCTTATTGGAATAACTAGATCGTTGAACCCTTGCTGATTCCTGCAAGTCAAAGGGGCACAGGGTCAGAGAGAGTGGTGGGGACACACAGGGTGGCATGTGGCTAAAGGACCCTGGGTGTTAGGCATAGAGGTCTGTAAGCAGGCGCTTTTATACCATACTAGAAATGCATTATTATTATTTTTTTTAAAGATATTTTTTAATGTTTTACTTATTTTTGATACAGACAGAGACAGAGCATGAGAGGGGGAGGGGCAGAGAGAGAAGGAGACAGAATCTGAAGCAGGCTCCAGACTCTGAGCTAGCTGTCAGCACAGAGCCTGATGCAGTGCTCGAACCCACAAACGTGAGATCTGACCTGAGCCAAAGTTGGAGGCTTCACCGACTGAGCCATCCAGGCGCCCCTAGAAATGCATTATTATTATACTGCGGCAGAACCAAAGCTCACTTGGGTGGGGTAGGGTATATAAGGGATTACTCGATTTACTCATCAAGTGAGAATTACTTAGAGGAAATATGAACTGAAGTTGCACATGTAATAGAAAATTAGCTTTCTCATCCATATTCCTGTTGACTCATCATTTATACAACTCATGGGCAATATCAGTTGAGAAATAATCACCTGGCACTGTCTTTGGTACATTTTCAGTTCTTGTAAAAGCTTCTGATTTTCATCCTGTAACTTATTCCTGCTTAATGCTATTTCATTCACAGCTGATTTTAGTTTTTCAATAATGCACTCATCTCTTTCGCTGGCTTCGCAACTGTGATCCGGTTCACACATCGACTGAGGAACTTCAGAGCTGCTGTCTTCTATGCACTGTTTTTTACCATTTAGTTGAGTTTGGTAACTTTGTGCCTGTTTCTGAGGAAATGGAGACTGTGTCGATTAAATGGAGAATATCACATTTAAGCTTACATGAATAAAATTCAAGAATGATAGAAAACACTTAGGAAAAAATCTTTAAATTCGTGTATAATGAAGCTTCGCTCTTTGTAATTCAGCCTTGTTTTTTCTAAAACCTCAATTTTGGATGACACAAAGAGAAAATATATTTGTATAACTTCAGAGTCAAGATATAGAGGAGGGAGGGGGCTTGGGGTAGGGAAGTCTTATTAAGCAAGAAGGAATATTTCTTGGATGTGATTACACAATAGTTAAAAGTATCTGTATGATGAAAAATAAAATCAAATTAAACAAATGCTGGATTGTAGGAAAAAGCTGTCAACACATGTAACAGGGGTCAATAATTCTTAAGGTACAAAACCTTCTACACATCAATATGAAAAAGAGAAATAATGCGAAAGGAGAATTGGCAAAGTCTGTAAATAGGCAATATGCAGAAAAGGAAATGAAAAAGGGCTAAGAAGGACATGAAGAGATTCTCAACCTTATAAGTAGTCAGAGAAATGCAAAAAAAATCAAACTAATATTACTATCAGTCCAAGCTGGGAAAATCAAAAGACTGATAACATCCATGTTGGTGAAGGTTTAGGTATTCCCATAGACTTCTCATGAATTGTACATTCCTATACTCTTTTGGGAGGTAATATGCTAGTAATAATTTAAAAATCTGAATGGACATAATACCCTTTGGCTTAAGAATAATTTATAGGATTTTTAATCTAACAAAAGAAAAGTACTAGCATTTAAAGATATATATCAAAGGAAGTTTGTTACCGTATAGAAGAGCAAAAAACTACAAACAACCTGACTGTTCATCAGTAAGGAAATGATTAAAAGAATTATGGTATATCTACTATATACTATTATATATATGGTATTATAACCATATACTATCCAATATTATGCAGAACTAAGTAATGACTTGAAAGAGTATTCATGAGGAAAGATAATTACTACTAAGTAAAACAACACAATTTTAAAAAGGAGAAATATACAATTTCTCCCAAATACATATTTTACATGTTTGTACAAACAAAAGAAAAAGTACAGAAAGAAAAACACCAAACTATTAAGCATTTGTATTAAATGGATAAGAATGGAGTAGAAGATGAAGCTCTTAATTTTACATTAGATTATTTTGTATTGTTAAATTAGAGAATGTAATAAACTTATATAATTCAAGTAACTTAAAGAATGAAAAATAAGAAACAAAAACCAAAATCAAACAAAAACTGCCTTTAGTAAAAATTCCAAATTCCAAATTCCTTAGACAAGACTTTCCATTATAACCTGCATCCACCAACTCACCAGCCTGACCATCTCCTACCCTTCCCCACCTTCCATATGGACTCTCAGCCAGTTGGCTCATTTTCTATACCCAGAATTTGGCTTTTGCTCTCTTGCTTCAGTGATTTTGCTCATGTTATTTCCACCACCCAAAACATAGTCTCAAAATACTGTACATCTCTTCTTCAAGGTCCAGCCCCAGTCCTACCCCTGCTGTAGGATATTTACTCACTACCTCAGTCCCAATTTTTCCCTTACTCCTCTGAACTCTAAAAGGATTTCCCATTCACTTGCTATAAATTATCTATAAATATGTACGTGTGTTCTCTCTACCTCTAAGCTGTAAGGCTCTTGAGGTCAAAGACCAATCAATCGCAGACTTTCTAAGTGACTAGCCCATAGACATGCAAAAAAATATAACTTAATAACATGATAACAATGGACACTCTTGAAAGTACCATCCTTTGATGTGGACTAAATTCACCATTACAAATTTTCATGAACTTGTGACTTTACCCAGTGTTAGCTCTGTTCTGCTTATTTTCCTCTGGTTCGCATTTCTCTCTGTAATAAGATTATGAAGATAGTAATGGCTAACCTCTAATTTTTTTTCTAAGTTAGAGGATAGTATTAGACAATGTACCTGAAATTGATTACACTTCTCAGATAATAATTTTTGTTGAGCATCTAAAGAAACCAGGTGAGTCTGATACAGTATCTCTTGCTTGTCCCATTCTCTTGACTTTGCTCTAAATTCCTTTTTAAAAAGTGGAGGCACAAACATAAATTGAAGAGATTACTGATTTAAAAGCACAATGCATAAGGCTTCTTTCATTTGTATATTTTCATTCTAAAGGACTACATCCATTCTTCTCCCCGTTAGGAAAACAAACAAAAAAAAGCATTATATCACTCATCTTGGATTTATTACTAGACATACCTTCTAATTCTTGTCACCAAAACTGTATCCTTGGTTTTGTTTGTTTGTTTGTTTGTTTTTATGGGGTGGGGCTTGGATTGATTTAGTGACTTTGTCCCCTCGTGGCTTTCAAAGCTATTGTCCAAGGTAAAGCCAAGATCAACTCATTCTTGGGAATACACCATCCATCTCAGGCCTCATTTAGGCAGTGCCCCCTTTTAAAATATATGATCATACCTTATGATAAATAGACCACATTTATTAAGATAAGTTGGAACAGTTCATTTAAAGTTATTGACTTTGATCCTCACATTCAATAATTTAAAATTAGGTACATGAAAACAGGGCCTTCAGTAATAGTGACAAATTTATAAAATTAGGCTCTAGTACAAAATAGTTAATATTTAAAAAATTTAAAATATTTTAAAGATTTAAAAAATTCCTGTTTACTTTTAATTTAGAAAGGAGCCTTTGGGTCAGAAGTCAAAATGTGGGCAAGGCTGACTTACACTGTTCTTACCTCAGAGCTAATACTTATATTTAGCATTACCCACACAACCATCTCAATCTTGAAAATAAGTAGCTCCCAGCATGCTTTAAGAGAAGGCAGGAACATTAATCTCAGTTCTTTACAAGTTCTACAACAGGTAGAAATGAGCTCAAGAATGAGGCCAAACAAGCTAGAAATATGTGTCACAGACACATCAGCCTGTGTTCATAACAGTCCTGGCTTTATTTTCTAGGTGTATTGTTTTCAAGATTAGTAGGCCAGCACCATATACCCAGTAATTATGGGAACATGCAGAGATCTAGAGAGCTTTATGAGGACTTTTGTAGGGACTGGATTTGTCCTGCCAGGTTCCAGAGGTCTGTAGACTTGCTCAAACCTCCAGAGTAAGTTCTCCATGCTGGAAAAACTTTTCCGGGTTTTCAAGGTTGAGAGTGAGTCAGGGTCATTAAAATTAGAGTTTCTAGGGGAAGTTACATTATTATGTACATGTTTTTAATCCTTTACTACATAGTGGAAGATGGAACTAACATTTCTTTAGTGATTGGTGTATGTCAGGGAGTCTACAAACCTTCACCTGCACAATGGCTTTACCTTTCTAGCATGAAAATTTTCATACTTGCATAAAAGTAGAGATTTAAAAAAATTCCCATGTATCCTTCACCTAGTTTGACTACTATCAACTTAACCATCTTTATTCTGCCTCTCTCTCTCCACACTTTTTTGTTGAGTAGTTTAAGCCAACTTCAAGACTGCATGTATTTTCATCCCTCAATGCTTCAGTGTGTATTTAAATGTGTGTGTGTGTGTGTGTGCGTGTGTGTGTGTGAGAGTGAGTGTGTTTCTCCCATAACCATATGTCATCTATAAGGTATTTTTAACCCCATTTATTGGTGAAAGAAATGAAATCTCTGTGAGACTAACAACTTGCGTAAAGGTTGCAGGGCAAATAAATGGCAGTGCCAACTGAGCTAACCTAAGGAAGACATGGCGGAACTAGCTTGACACAACATGCTCAGTGCTGCAAGCTTTTGTTCAAGTAGTATATTCATGGAACGTGACTGTTCACAATTTAACACAAGGAAAGGACATGGCTTTGGGAGTCAATCAGTCAAGAAGCCAAGAAGTGTTTCAAATGATAAACTGTCATATTCTTCCACAACAACATGCTCTTTCTCTTACTGGACCAGTGAATAAATATTTGTCCCCAAGGACAAACATGCTTAGATGTAGACTAAAACTGGAACAGCCCATCTCTTACATATTAATTTTTCATATGGCTCCAAGTAAAAACAGGTACATGGAGTGCTTCCATAATTATACAGATTAAATTACCAACAGAGTGTGCTTAAATACTTTTATATAAATACAAACATATCAGGTCATATTTTGCTACTAATTTCATCTATAAATTCATGAAATATATTTTATGTAAAACTTGAGTTCCCTAAATGTAAAAGTATTCACACAAAGTCCTTCATATTAACTTCAGACCTATTTTTGTCTGAACAATTTATATGAGTATGGTTCTCCCATAAAATCCTATAAAAAGTCAACCAGACTCTGCATTTTCAGGGAAAGCGTATGTATTACAGTGGACATCTTGGGGCATCTTCTTGAAACGAGGATCTTTCTGAAGCCAGTCTGGTCATACCACTGTGACCAGCGGGTGGTTACGCATGGTGCATTTTCCCTTGGAGTCCATTTTACATAACAGTAGTAGTTTTGTATTTTAAAAAACCTGTACATTATTCAGCAGAATGTAAAATTTACAGGAATTTAAAAGCTAAAACACAAGCCTTGCAACAAAGTTCTTGCAATAGGCTGGTTTTAGGGCTGTGATTTTAGATTTGTTTTCTTTTAAAAATATTTTGAAGGGAAAATTTGAGAAAGATTGTTAATTACAGAATAAAATGATGAAAATGAAATAGGACAATGACAATTAGACAAGAGGAAGGAGACAAGAAGCGTTAGAACAGGGGAAAGGGCAAAGCTGAGCTCAAATATGGGGAGTAAGAGAAAGGAACGGATCAAAGATTCTTAGGGGTCCACCTGGGTGACTGGGGGATACCAACCATCATCTGGCAGTGAGGTGGAAGACAGGGAGATTGTTGGCGGGGGATCCGGGTGGTGCTGGCATTTAGGGCCAGCACTCTAAATAAATAAAATAAAAAAAGGAGAAACAAAGTGAGTGAACATGGTAAGGGTCAACTTGAGGCCAATTAGCCAACAATAATGGAGCAACACTCAGAACTCCGCTAAGGTTAGAGAATAGGAATTTAAAGCAGGCCCGATACGTTACGTGACCTCTAGCATAACCGCTCAAAAGCACAGGGAAGAAAAATAGCTGGTTTGTTTTTCCCAAGGTTGGGAAGTTAAGGGGATAAAAATAAGTGCATCCATGACACAGTAAACCATTTTAGGGATGGAGAGTTTCAACGTTCTGGGTGGTATGTGGTGGTTATCTTGGAGTGCCGCTACCCCTTTAAAGAAAAAAGCCCCTGGAACTTCGACCCTGTTCTGAAAACCCGTATGAGGCCTCACTGGGATTTAAGTACCTAATAGTTAAATAGCCATTAAAAGGTTTATTAGATATTCAATTTAACTGACCCCAGGGATGTCCTTCAATTTCACTCAACATCTGCAGTTTCTTTGAACTTTTTTTTTGGCTCTGCAAAAATGCTGATCTGTATAAAAGATGCATAAATCAAAGTGATGTTTTAATTCGCTAAGTGCCTAAAGGGAAGGTGCGCTAAGAAAATGTGTTCCGTGAGAAGTTGATCTGGAACCGGGTTTGTTACCACAGCTGTACATGCCAGAGAGGAACAGCCCGCGACTACAGCAATCAATCTTTGCGATGCACGCGGAAAACTAAGAAAATACCTTTGGCTCACCTCTAATTTCTGGTTCAAATTGCTCAGTTCAAAGGGTATTTCTTCTTTGGGGTGCAGCGACTCCTTTCGCCGAACCTTGCTTTGTTTCATCTGGTGCAGTCTCAGCTTCTCAAAGCTATTCGTCAGTTTGGAAAACTGTATGTAACAGAAAATGCTCACATTTTACTATTACTGGTGCTTCTAACTTGATTTCACGGGAGTTCTTTCTGGGGCACTTCTTTGAAAATTTAAGTCATGATTAGAAAACGCGGTAATGCTTCAATGTTCTGATTAGTGAAGACAGAACCAGTTATTAGAACTAATTATTGAAGCTGAACACAATTCAGTTTTCATGTAAATCTGAGCCCTGATGAACTGTACAGTTAAGTGATTCACTTCATAAATGTTTTATTTAGTTCTGTTTTAATGTGCGTAGCAAAGCTCACAAGTTTTAAAAACCAAGTTTTTTCTTTTACTTAGTGCCATCTTGTGTTGACAATTTTAATTTCAGTAACCCCATGTATACCAAGTGTATATTTTATTCAAGAAATTTGAATACTTAATTTAAAAGATACAAACAGCACAAGCTACTTATTCATGTTGACGCGAGTTTGAATAAATTTAAGTATCAAATTGATATCATCTTTTTCTTACCAGTAAGAAAGAAAAACTTAAGACTCTGGACTATTTTGTCTGTTTCTTGTCATACCTTCAAATAATAGATTAAAAGCAGTATGGTCCAACAACATCTGTGAAGAAATTTCTATACAACTTTTTAAAGAGTTTTTTGGTTTTGTTTTAAATTTTGAAACAAAGTTTCACAGGAAGTTGCAAAGATATCAAAGAGAGGTTCTGGGTCCTCTTCCCCCAGTGTCTTCCAATATCGACATCTTGTTGATAAAACCCAGGAAACTGACATTGGTACAATATATGCGTGTAGTTTTGTGCTGTCTTATCACACGTGTAGATCTGTGTGACCACAACCTTGATCAAGATACAGAACCATGCCATCCGCACGAAGACCTTCCTGCCTTTGTAATGACGCTCATCTTCCCACCCCTGGCCCCCGGCAACCACTACGTTGTTTCCATCTCTACAATTTTGTCATTTGAGAATGTTATAAAACAGAATCAAACGGTATATGAATTTTGAGATTGGCCTTTTCCAGTCAGCATAATGCCCTGGAGATACACATGGATATCAATAGCTCATTGCTGTTTATTGCCCAGTGTTATTCCACACTATGGAGAGAACCAACGTTTGCTTGACCGTTCGTATATTGACACATTTTGGATGTTTCCAGTTCTGGGCTATCACAAATAAAGCAAAAAACAACTGTGTCTACTTTATCTGATATTAATATAGTCACATTCGCTTCCTTTTTCTTTCTCATATAATTTTAAAAATTGAGATATAATGCACCTAACATAAAATTCACCTTTTAAAACATAAAATTAATTGGTTTTTAGTATATTCACAAAGTTGTACAACCATCATATTATCTAATGTCAGAGTATTTTTATTACCTAAAAAAAAACCCCTATAATATTAGAATGATTACACATTTCCTCCTGTCCCCAGTCCCTGGAAACTACTAATCTACTTGTTGTCTCTTCTGTCTTGCAGAATATCCTATTCTGATCATTGGATATTAATGGAATCACACGTTATGTAGTCTTTCATGCCTGGCTTCTTTCTCTTAGCATAATGCTTTCAAGGTTCTATGTTGAAGCATGGATCAATGCTTCATTTTTTATGGCTGAATAGTATTTCATTGCATGGATATGCCCCATTTCATTTATCCATTCATCTACATTACATTGGTTTCTCTATTTAGCTTTTCTGTCTTCTTCAGGGTTATTTGAGCATTATTTAGAATTCCATTTTGGTTTATCTTTAATGTTTTTTAATGTGTCTCTTTGAATAGCTTTCTCAGTTGTTGCTCTAGGTATCATACTATATTACATAACTCACTACAGTCTACTGGTATCAACATTTTACCAGCTCAAGTGAAATGCATAAATCTTACTTTTATTTATCTCCCTTTGCCCTCACTCATTTATAACATTATTGTCTTAAATATTTCCTCAACTTACATTAAAAACCACATTAGACACTGGACACTGTTATAATTTTTGCTTTAGCTTTAAAACAATTTTGAAAACTCATGAGAAGGAAAGCAGTATGCTCATCCATTTCTTAACTCTTTCCATTGTTTTTTCTTTCTTCCTAATGTCTCGAGATTCTTCATCATTTCCTTTTCATTTTCTCTTCATTCCCAAGGATATTTTCTCCAGATATAGAATTCTGGGTTGACATTTATGTTCTTTCAGCAACTGAAAAATGTTCCACTTCCTCCAGTCTCCATGGTTTCTGATAAGAAGTCTGTTATTTGACTCGATTTTTCCCCGTAGGTAAGGTGTTATTTCTTTACTGCTGCTTCCGAGATATTTGTCTTTTAGTTTTCAGAACTTTGCTTATGATGTGTCTTGGTGTAGATTTCTTTGCATTAATCCTGTTTGAATTTCATCCAGATTCTTCAATCTATAGGTTTACATCTTTTGCCAAGTTTTTGGCCATTACTTCTTTGAATACTGTTTCAATCTTGCCCTCTTCTCCTTCTGGGACTCTGCTGACACAAATTTCCAATCTTTTGTTATAGTACTTACATATCCCTTAGTTTCATTTTCTTTTAGCCCATTTTCTCTCTGTTGTTCAGATCGGGTAATTTCTATTCTGCTATCTTCAAGTTCACTGACTGTTTCCTCCATTCTACTTTTGAGCCCATCTGTTGAAATTTTTTACTTTGGTTATTGTATTTTTCAGAGATAAAATTTCTAACTGGTTACTCTTTACACGTTTTCTTTGCTAAAACTTTCATTTGTTTCAAGTGTGTTTGTAATTTCTCTCTGAGAAACTTTTATAACAGCTGCTTTAAAATCTTTGTCAGATAATTCTAACATCTGTATTAACTCGGTGTTGGCTTCTCTCAGTCTTTTCTCATTCAAGTTGAGATCTTTCTGGTTCTAGGTGTGATAAGCGATTTTTCTAATTGAAACTTGGACATTTTGGATATTGTGTTATGAGACACTAGATTTCCTTAAGGGACTGTATCTCAGCCGTCCTTTTCTGACAGCATTCCAGCAGGGAAAGTGGGGCACTGCCTCCTCAGTGGGAGTCCAGGTCATGGCCTCAGCTGGCAACCTGAGTGAGGTGTTCCTTATCACTGCTGAGGGGGAGGGGGAGTCTTCACTGACAGCACCCTGACTGGAGGGGCACAGGTGCCTTGTTACTGCTTCTCAATGGCTTCAGTGAAACTGTAGTGAGGGGGAGTGGACTCATTATCACTGAGGGGCAGTGAACATCCTGACTCCTAATCAGGCTTTCCTTGATACCACTGGGTGAGTGCCTCACCACCATCAAATGGGCATACTAGTCCAGACTCTTCACATGGCCTCCATGAACACCACAGATTGGGGAGGGCCTTGTTAACACATAGTGGTGACAAAAGTCCTGGCTAGACAGCCAGACTCAAATCTTCCAACGCCAATCAGGCTGGGGAGCTGGGGAAACCTCTAAAGGCTGGTGGGAGTAGAACCCAAGGACTTCTACTCAGTCCGTGCTAGTGGGGTGGGTTTTTTCTGTGGTGTTGGGCTGAGGTACAGCAGTTATTACTTAAAAGTGTGTAATCTTCATAGGCTGCCTTTCCCAGGACTTTTGGCCATAGAGAAAAGATATTCCTTGGGATTCTTTTTATTTGTTTGAGCCCATTGTAGTGTCTGGGTTGTCAGCATCTCTGTACCCTTGGGATACAAGAGGCAAAAAGCAATCCCGGGGAAGTCACCACCATGTTGCTCTTTGGGTACCAACATCCTATTTGGCCTGCCTCTTTCCTCCACTTCTCAGAATCTTCTTATGTGATTTTATAAATCATGTTCAGCCTTTCTAGTTTTATTTAATAGGGTCTAAATGAATATACTCCACCTTTCCAGAAGTGAAAATTTCTAATAATTGAATCATAGTTTCATTAAGGTTAGGAGGAAAAGGTAACAACCTTTTTTATTTTTATATTTTAATCATTTTTAATGTTTATTTATTCTTGAGAGGGAGAGATAAAGCATAAGCAGGGGAGGGGCAGTGGGAGAGAGGGTCACAGAATCCAAAGCAGGCTCCAAGCGCTGAGCTGTCAGCACAGAGCCTGATGCGGGGCTCGAACTCATGAGCTGTGAGACCACACCATGAGCCAAAGTCAGATGCTTAACTGACTGAGCCATCCAGGTGCCCCAATAAACTCTTTTTAAAAAGGAAGAAATTTCTATGAGAAAGTTTTGATGGAGTTAATTATTCAAGGAAGAGTGTGGTAAAGTTTATCTTTAAAATATTTTAGTAAAACGAAATTGTAAATAAACCACGAATATCAAAGAAGAAATCAGTAGAGTGAGATAGCAGCAACCAAACTGCATTGGCCACAAGATCCCATTTTCTGGTTAGAAAAACGACATATTACTAGCCATTATGCAAACCAATTCAAGTACATAGCACTTTCCTTTTTCTTTTTCTCTTCTTCCCTTTCTCCTTCTCTTTTGCTCTCCTTCCCTAATGCTCTTTTTAACTTTCTTTTAAGGCAAGAAGAAAAGAGAAGCAGTGGAAGCAGATGGCCGCTCTCATAACAACAATGTCGTGTTTCCAAAGTGTATTCTAGGAGACACCTGTTTACGGTGTTTATACTGTACCACAGAAAAGTCCGTTTTAGCTTGAAAAATAAAAAGAGTTCCATGGTCAAATATGTATTGAAAAATGATGGATTAAAAAGGCTAAATGGATTTGTTGAATATGCACTGTGAATGTCCAGGAGCAGAGAGGCGGTAAATAGCATTTCCTAAACTCTCATATTAGCATTCCACAGAACAAATTTTTGTGAGATCGCCATCGGGACATTTGTTGGTTAGCCAACAGCCAAGTCATAAAATACAGCTGCAAAGCATCAAATAACAAGGATTCTGTGTTAAATAAATGCTCAGCACCTGTAAGCAAATCTCAAAACTTTTTAACAGATGTGAAAAAACTCAGACATTAAAGATTTGAGAAGCAGTGACTGAACCAATTAAATATAATTTGGAGATATCTTCACTTATATCTCGATTTCTGTCTTTTTTTCAAACTTATTTTAGATCGTGGCCTCTCTGTTTATATTGAACAACTACAGTGATTTAATATATATGTTGCTATTTTATTTTTATTTATTTATTTACTTTTCTGCAGAGAGGAGGTCATGACGTGTTAAATGCTTAGTCTTAGCTAGGAAAATCCATTTGGTGTAATAATTCAAGCTACCATCTAGTGGCCGCTATGTAAATTGCAGGCAAAATGTCTAGACTAAGGAGCTAGTCTTCTAAGATTATACTGTACTTATTAAGTGGCATCATATGTTTCATATTCCAGGCTTAATGGCTGATGACCTCCCTAAGAAGGTATTTAAGAAAGAATTAACTACTTTAGACTCATTTGATTACATTATCACCTATGGAATCTTTGCACTTCAAAAATTTCATAATCAAACCATATTTCCCACTGATTCATTTACTTAGTTAAGCAAGAATTATTATCTACCAGCTCTGAGGTGCACAGGTGACTACTGCTCTATGCATTATCTGTGGTAAGAGAGAGAAGACTTTTTGCTTACCTTCAGAGTGAGGTGATACAGGGGATAAATAAGAAAGAAATTAGCATTGTAATGCAGAAGACCTGTCATTTATGCAACAGTTCCACCACTAACAAGTTATAAAGACTAGTTTTGTCCTTTCAAATATCTATATCATAATAGCAAACTTAATTTTTTGTTCACATAGCCAATTATTATCATATAATAGAAAGGTATCGGTCTTGCACCATGCTAACAGTTAAAGGGATAAAGAGCTGACAGTCTAATAAAAAAAGGTGATCTAATAAGACAGTGAAAGACCGGGTCAAACATATAGCCTGCAGTTAAAAGAACTATACTTGTATTAGAAATAATCCATTTAAATAACATTATTACAACTTATAGAAAAGTAACTTTCATACAATTTTATATGTTAAACAAACACATCAAAAATGTGTTTAATTATTATATGATATTAAATTCCAATAGTTTTCCTTACTTGAGCTTTCAGGGCTTGTAGTTGTCCTTCGTAATTCTGAGTCATTGCTAAGTTACATTTTTCCAGACTGTCCAACTTCTGTCTAAGTAACCCCACCTGCATCAAGAATAACATTTAATTTTGAATTTTCTAAATTTTGCCTGACAACATCAGAAACTGTGCAAAAGAGGAGTACAGTGTAAACAAAACTGCTGTACCAAAGAAAGAGCAAATATTTGTGCTGCAGTTCTTAAGCGAGCTATTAATAATTAAAGTCACAAAACCAAACACTGCTAGCACTATTCCTCTGGGCACACATTAGGACAGTACAGTATGGATGTCTGACAAAAGATCCTTATCACGCCACATTTCAAATTAAGGCTTAGGATGTACTTTGCATTATCTTCTCAGGAGGCTATGTCATATTCAGGCAGAACTTCTACGGATACACTTCAGCTTTTAGTTTTGGTCCCACTGCCTTGAGTGGGAGCTCTGCTTGTGCGGGACCATGGCGCAATGGTGACATTTTTCTAAGAAAGAAAGGAATAATATCTAAGAGCAGTTCTTAGGGGTTTGGCTTACAGAAATTGTCTGCTTAAAAGCTGTGTACATGTCAGTGTCATCACAGGTATGGAAGGAAGAAAACAGTCCCTTGCATATTCCAGCTCTGATGACCTGCCTCTACTATGGAGGGAAATCGATGCCAATAACCAAGTTAACTGTGCAACAAGAACTCAGTTAACTATGTTAAAAACTAAGATCTATTGAGAGGCCAGTAAAGGTAGAGAAATGACTGATGAACAAGTTGACTGATGATGTTTTAGTATATGATTAACGTAAATACCGTCTCTTATGTCTCACTCAAAAGAAAAATTCACTGACACTAAAGTCCACATTAAAGCCTATGGTTTTCCTGAACCCCTCCGGAAGCCCGATAGCATTCAGACACTCTACAACCACCAACGTGACTGTAAGCAGCCTTACAGGGGCTGGCGGCGCCCCTTAAGAGGATGCCCAGATATACACATACACCCCCTTCACCAAACACCTTTCTCCCTTGTCCTCCAATCACGTCTTCCCATTTCACTTCTCTCAGGAAATATTCTTCTAGTTGATTAAAAAGGGCCCTTGAATTCGGCCACGTCCAAAGACACAATTTGGACAACTGCTTTGTTTCTACAGCTACAAAAGCACTGACATCCTTGCTAGCAAACAATATTTATTTCCCATATATTCTGAATGTCTGTTTACTTTTCGAGATGGCACTGACATTTTACATTTGTGTGCATCAGCAAGTTTTGATGGGTTTAGGCTCTGATTGTCACTTATTTGATAGAACACGTTTAGCACGCTATGACAGAATTCTAAGCAATAAATGCCACTGCTGATGTCTGATAAAAAATATATATAATGAAAAAACATATTCTGATGGAATAAATATTACTTATAACAGTCTGAGGAATGAACATGTTATTAACATATATACTCAGTACCTCTTGACCTTTCTGATCCAAACAAGTTTGTGCATTTGCCAACTCTTGATCCCGAAGATCTAACCGTGTCTCCAAAGCTCGCATCTTCCTTTCCCACTCCAATTTTTTGTTGCTCACCATGATGTCAATTTGTTCCATTAATTCCTGAAGTTCAGCCTCACAAGGAGAAGCTCTGGCAATTGTTGAAAAGCAAAACACATTTTAAAAGAGTGAAATGTGAGGACAGGACAAATTATTCCATTGCTCTGAACAGCTTGATCAATTATTTCCTCAAATTGTTCAATTATTTAAACAGGAAGAAGTCTGAAAGCTGGGGGATAAATTTTATATTAAAACTAAGAGATAATTTCAATGAATGTACATTTTTTAAAATGACATTTTTCTAAAGTATAGTTGCTGTCATAACATAATGCCTTACACATTGCTATAGTTCTTAGCGTAGGTGGGAGTGCATGGGTCTCCCAGGGCCAAAAGTTTTGACTTAGACAAGGGAGTCCTAAAATGAAAACACATTATGCAGACTATGCCAGAAACAAGGTCGCAATAAAGAGAGTTAGCTAAAAGCATAAAATTAAAATAACATTTTTAGAATGGGCTGATTCTATGGCAAATTCTAATTATGAAAAATGGCTCAATGCTCTTACATGTAAATATACACATACCTCTGTCTATGGCAACTTGAGTAAATTTGATGGCAGGCAAACTGGGATGTCAAGCGTGCCTACCAGGGATAGAAGGGCAACCCCAGCCTAGGTAGGACCAGGTTCAAGGATACTAACTGGGCTACAGTGCTACTCCTCCAGGAGGGGAACTTGCCATGATCTGGCTGGTGTCCCTTTGGAAGGAATTTCATCAGGCAGGTGTGGGGGAGTAATGTAAGTATTTAGATAACGGGGCTACTCTTAGTTGGGGAGGGGGAAATATCTTGGGTCATAGAGGGTCTATATTTCAAACAAAATCGTTGGTGAGAGCTGGATTTATGCAGATGTTAGCTGTGCTTCTAGGGCAGGGTTCTCCTTCAAAGAGGCTGAAGCACCCCACAGGGACCTGGTATAAGTCCAGTTATTCATACTGGACATGCAGGTAGATGCTGAGGCCTCACATTTTAGCCTAAGGAACACACAGATGTCCAGATTAGAAAGCAAGTTATTTCAGCACCCATCCAATGGTGGTGATGGGGCCTCTAATATATTTGTGTAGGCAGGAGGAAGGCAGGAGGGAAAGGCAGGTGACAAATGATATTGCCTCCATTTAGTTTCACCAAATCAGAATTTAGAGGTCATTTATCATTTTGAAAAACTTCAGGCTCAGAGAGGTCAAAGTCACACATCAATTAGTAGAAGAGCCAGATCTAGACCCTAGACAGCTGCTTCCCATCATAAGCTCCTTGCTGTGTGCCACACAACAAAATGCATGATGCTTTTAAAAACATTTTTAATGTTTTAGCTTATTTTTGAGAGATAGAGATAGAGCATGAGTGAGAGAGGGGCAGAGAAAGGAGGAGACACAGAATTCAAAGCAGGCTCCAGGCTCCAAGCTATCAGCACAGAGCCCGATGTGGGGCTCAAACTTCCAAACCGTGAGATCATGATCTGAGCCAAAGTCAGACGCTTAATCAACTGAGCCACCCCGGCGCCTCACGATGCTTTGAGTAAGAACTTGCTTGAAACATATAGCATAAATTAGTTCCATTGCAATAGGGCTAGAAACAGGTATTAGAGCCCAAAGAACTCAGAGTTTCCTGAATCACTTTTCTAAAATGAACACCGTCAACCTGAACACGGGATATCCCTTTGACTGATCTATTCAACAGCAGACTCACCAGTTTTGACATCAGAGAGCTTTTAAGTACAAAGTGCCATTCTAAAGTCTTCTAGGATTCCTGGAGTAAGGCCTAAAGGCTCCCATATTTGTACTTAAAACCTAAAACAAATCTGAGGAAAGGAAGTACTAATTTCTCTATAAAAAAGTTGATGGAATTTTAATAGGAGTTATGATGTGGGGAAAAACAACAGAATGAAAAGAATAATTTTCACACCATTTTCTTTTCATAACAACACGTATCACCCTTTATTGTAAACACAGTCTGTTTTTTCTGCTATTGTGAGCTCTGAAAGCAAAAGGGCCGTATCAGTCCTTCTCATCACCATCTCCCTGGAGCTCAGCACAGCGTTCCGGCGAATAGCAGATACTCAATAAATTTTTGAGAAATGAACAAATGAACTCTTCTCTTAACTATCTCCTTGACAGGTAGGGCTGCACCACACTGATGGAATTGAAATATAAGCCTATAGTAGAGTGGGGCGTAACGTAAGCTGCTCATCAATACTGTTAGACAAATGAGTGAATGGTTTCTTTCCTGATTATGACTATGCTGTGCAAATTAGAATATTAGGCTCCAGGTGAAGGGAGTTTTACAAATCCTCTTGTCCAACTACCCATCCAGTGTTGGCACATGTTTCACAGTCTTAAGAGCATCATCTATGATGCCCCACTGGTCAGATTCAGGAGGTTTACAACCGAGCCCACGATTCTGCATCACTAACACAGATATCAAGTGATTCTGGCACAAGCCAGGGTTTATGATCTGTTTTGCAATATCACTGCCAAGGGGTCATCCAGCCTCGATCTGAATTTTTCCTTGACCAGGTAACCACTGTCTGAGATTGCATCTAGGTAGCAATGAGTTCTTTAAAGTTCTTTCTTATATTGAAGAGCCTTTTCATCCACTTCTCATTTGATCCACTGGGAACCATACAGAACAAAATGCCTTTCCAACACAGTAGACTAAGTGTACTTCAATAGAATTATCAATATGTCAAATACAGCTACCTGTGTGCCTCCAGATTCTTCCAAGTTTTCTCAGTGTTCGATAGTAGATACTGAACACTCAGAGAATGGCCAGAACCTAGGATAACAGACTCTCACCCACAACCTCTACAGGAGTAGTCCTAGAATTGTCAGGACTTGGTCAATGACTGACAGCTGCCTTAATTTTTCCCCTACTTCCAACTCAGGGCCAACCGGAAAAAAACAAACATGCTCCCCAAACCAATCACACAGGATGCCCCGCTTCTACTAATCCTGCCTCCCGTTTCCCTGCGCCAACCACCTCCATCCAACGAGACCATACCTGAAGCCTTCACTATTGCTCACTTTCCCACCTCGCCATCGGGTCTCTGCCGAATGCAAGGGATGGTTGCTGACTCCCTTGCTATAGCAACTTTTCAACAAATAGGCTTCGTTTGTTCCCATTTGGGTAGTCTTTGTTTATTTCCACAAGTATCTTTATTTCCTTCAACCACTCCTAGAGATTTCTTTTGTCTCCACCACTCACTACCTAGTGTACTGCCTAGAAAATACTAAACGTTTAACATATATTTGTTAAATGGATGAAAAAGTGAATGACTATGGTAAGATGCCCCACTGAACTAGTTCCTGTATTGACTTCCTCCTTGAAATGTGCCATTCAGAACATTAATGTAATACTCCAGGTGCCGCCTAATCAGGTTAGAGAGGGCCTCTCACATCCTTTGTTTTAGGTGCTATATATACTTTTACTCAAGCAGATGAAGATCACCCTAGCTTTGAATCTGAGAGGGGGAAGGGCAAAATTGTGATATTATACCATTTCATGGGGAGGGTTTTTTTTTTTGTTCCAAACATCTTTTTTCATGCATGCTACAAATAAAGCCACTATCTTGTGCTTGTTTCATCTTGGGGGAAGGGGAGGTGTGCTCCAAGGGCAGGGCTTTATATGTATCCTTATTAAATTCTAGTGTACCAGTTTCAGCCTCTCAATATGGGTTGCTATCACTGGTCCTTTTTTTTTTTTAATTGAGAGAGAGAGAGAGAGAGAGAGAGAGAGAGAGAGCGTGTGTGCGAGAGCACGTGCATTCAAGCAGAGGAGAGGGGCTGAGGGCGAGAGAAAATCTTAAGCAGGCTCCACGCTCAGTGCAGAATCTGATGCGGGGCTCAATCCCACGACCCTGGGATCATGACCTGAGCTGAAATCAAGAGTCACTCAACTACTCAGCTCCCCTAGCCCTTTAATGAAGCAAGCATTCATTCAGCGACTGTTGCCCACTGGCTGAGGAGCTGGACACAGGGCAGAGACACCTGCAAGGCTGGCACAATAAGTGACTGATGAACACATGCAGCTCTTTTGGGAATAGAAAGGAGGAATACAGATTTGGGTGGGATGGGTTACCACAGAAGCCTTCGCAAAAGAGCTTATATTTTGGGATCCTGTTTCTGACAGAAAATATATTCACTGTACCTCCCTGTTTTGTGTCAGCTGCAGATTTGAGAAGCATTACTTATTTTACATATAAATATGTTTTTCTTTTCATACGAGTGAGTGTAAAAATGTCATGAAAGACAAGATGGAGGACAGAGCTCTATGGCATTCTACTACGAAGCCCTTCGCGGTGACAGGGATCTGTTGATGACTTCTTTTCCTATAATCGGTTTCTAATCCACTTAATTAACCTTACAATTATTGCTCTTCCTTCCCCCCTCCCATAAAAATATCATGAAAAGCCCTGTAAAATAGCATGGCAAAGTCCAAATAAAATTCTGTCAATATGCTCGCAGATGCACCAGCAGTAGAGCGCTGTGAGCCAAAGCTGATCTAGCCTGCAGCGGTCAGGACATGGCCATGCTGAATCCTGCTGGCCTTAGTTTCCCCTCGATGCTCGCAGACCACCCACAACTCCTTCAGAGTATTACCCACGATTTAGTCAAACTCAGGCTTACACTAAACTCAGCTTTCTGTCCAATTTAATATTCCCTTTTGAAATTCAATTGCCTCCTCTTCCAGGATGTCTTTCCTTCTTCAGTTTTTCAGAGATAATCAAGAGCAGTTGAGCTGTCTCAGCAGCATCAATATTTGCTCCTAAATCTAGAGAACTTTAAAATAAAATACAAAAGGCTTAGTTTAGCCTTCTTCACAGAGCTGAGCACTAACATTATTTATATTTTTATTTCTTCCTTTAGTCAAATGCTGACTGACACTATGCTAATTACTTTCCTGTTCGTGCTCTCATGGATCCTCACAACGGCCCATAAAGTAGGACTTATTATTCCTATTTTAGAAAAGTTGAATGAGGCACTAAAAAGGAAAAAAAGTCCTCCAAGTCTTCCAGCTTTGGAGACTGGGTGGATTGTATCTGATACACTGCTTGAGGCATATAAATCCTGCCCCGCACTACTGGGTTCATCCTTGGTAGCTCTTCAAAAGAGAAGGGACTCTGGGGTCAGGACAGAAGTCTTTTTTCTTTTGTAATGTTTATTTATTTTTGAGAGAGAGACAGAGAGAGAAGGAGAGAGTGGGGAGGGGAGAAGAGAAGGAGAGAGAGGGAGACAGAGGATCTGACGTGGGCTCTGAGCTGAGAGTGGAGAGCTGATGCTGTGTTTGAACTTATGACTTGTGAGATCATGACCTGAGCTAAAGTCAGACGCTTAACCGACGGAGCCACCTAGGCGCCCAGAGGACAGACGTCTTAAACCAGAAGGAAGGGGCACACTGAGACTCTCAGGGTGACATGCCAGTCTAAGGAGACGAGAGTCAAAATATCAGGACATCAAATTTAAAGATGGAGGAAGGAAAATAGGAAGCTGATGATATAAATGGAGGTAGTAGTGGCAAGTGTGTTGGAGGGAACAGGGGATTGGAATGTGGAGAGTCATTCAGAGTAAAAAGAGCTGGAGTAACATACATGTCCCTGGTTCTCCATCAGATACAGTCCACCCAGACTCCATGGACATGTATGTTACTCCAAAGTCTTTTCATATATAGGCTCACATGCTTGTTCTTACAAGGGCAGACCTTCATCAGATGGCTATTGTTGTGATAGGGTCCCCTCCCTATGGAAATTAAAAAAAAAAACCCTCAAGGCAACCTGGCTATACATGTACCTGACAGCATCCCTCATGACCTTGTAACATGAGACCACTTAATCAGACTGCATGTTTGTGTGTTACCATATATAGTAGACAAAGAAGTAAAAAATATGTATAAAACTATGCCATGTGGCATTTGGGGCTCAGTTCTTTGGGTTAGAACCCAACTGAGCAGTGCCGGCGGGAATAAAGTTTCTTCCTGGAAAGAGAAGCCTCAGTGTCATGACTCTGTGTCATGAGAATCCTGCTACATGGTGACCATATGATCGATTATCCAAACTAGGACAATTCTGAAAGTGAAAGGGGCACTAATGATAATCATGTCAGGACAATAGGTATAAAGCATTGATTGCTCTGGGCAAACTGGGATGTAGGGTCAGCCTACCCATCATCAAACTGGAAAATAGAAATGGACAAACAAGTCTATAAAAAAAACCCTGAATTAATTTTGGGACATAGATAGCAGAACAGAACTGGATCTTCAGCTTGAGAGAGAGAGAGAGAGAGAGAAGAGCAGGTCTAAAAAACAAATATGGAAGTCACCATGGAGGCAGGGGAGGGAATGAGGAAGGAAAGCACAGACAGAAGAGACAGAGAAGACTATGGAATAGTCTAAGAAAATGAGTTTTCAAAAGGTTGATGAGCAATCATATTGGGTCTTACCTTTTCTAAAATATTTTAATGAAACATTCTAAAATGCAGCCACATATTATTTGTCTTGGCTCTATCGCTATATATTTGGTGATACCAGTATACTTTGCCCTTTCTAGGGTGGCTCACAGACCCTGTTCTTAGTCTGCACATCAAGTGCGGTGCCACACCAGAAAGTAGCAGCAAACGGGCGAGCCCCCAGAAGTCCCAGAACCCACTTCCATAGATGTGTCTGTGATGTCTGCCTGTGCTTTAGTCGACTGTTCCTCCTAAAACAGTAAAGTGAAAGACATACTTTATGACTCTTAGATCAGAATTGCCCTTGTTCAAAATTAGTTACCAAATTATAGCTAAAAAGAGCTCTTCTCAAGCACTTTTCTTGTTGTCCAAAAGACACTATTTACTGTCATCATTAGTGTGTGCTGACTTAGCAGTGTTACAATTCCTATTTTTTACTGCATATTTGAGATGGTGGCTCATATTAGGTCCATACTTCTCCTTCATCTGCAGTAAGCTTAATGTCAGTGTGTAGAGGAGCTAAATTCCACTATTCCTAAAAAGCATGCTTAGAAATACTTTTAAAGGCCTTCATCATAATCATTAAAGAAAGACATTTATAGAAATAAAATGTAATGTGTTAGCTTCCAACCCCCTATTAACGTTTCATCAGAATTCTAGGTATATACAAATTTAAAAAATACTTTTACGTTCTAAAACGAATGGAGGATCTTTTAAATACCTATATTACAGATACATTTTTTTCTTGAAACTTTTTCTATAATGACTATTCATCTTTTGAGTAACATCTTGGTTCACAGATGGAATGATGTAAAAAGTGACATATTAGCAAGTACCAACCCTCTTTCTTCATGGTGATTTTTATAAATATCTAGAAGCACATGTAACTTCACTATCCTCATAAACTTACATACCTGAAGCATTATTTCATATTAACACACAGAACCATGGCACAATTAATAATAAACTACATATGCATTAGTTTGGGTTCTATAAGTCCATCTCTAGGACAATTAAAATTCCCTCTTGCTAAAAGGTCTATTTGGTGAAAGACTGCAGTGTTAGTAGGAATGAGGATGGTCATTTAACCCTTTTTCGATACAGAACTAGAGCCAGCTAGTTGTTGGGTCCCAACAGCAAAGAGTTAGGCAAATATTGATAAAATCTGGTTTTCCAGTGTTAGGAAAATAGGAAAAATACGGTTTCCTGAATGTGGGAAATGAACCTTCTAATGCTGGCTTGTTCTGAGAACATCCAAATCTCTATCTGCAGCCTGATTCTGAGCTCTAGACTTTTATACCCAGCTGCCACTCAACAGCCCAGAGAACGTCCAGAGGAATCCCAAACTTCACATGTTCAAATCAGAGCACTCGACCCCCTGCACCATGGACCTGCTGCCACTCTAGTCCACTTGCTCTAACTGGAGCCATTGCTACAGTCAAGCAGGATAAAAACACTCAAGAACTGAGATTTGCGTTTCTCTCCAACCTCAGAACAACAGTTCTATTGGCAATGCCTCCAGTATGTATCCTAAATTCTGACTACTTCTCACCGTATCCAGTCATACAGTCCTGGTCTGAGTGTTGTCACTTGCCTGATCGCATCCTTATCTTCTCCATGGCTAGTTGCCTACCCAACATCTACCCTTCCTATCTTCCATAACAGACGTCCAATGCTACTCGGAGTGGAAATGTTTCCAGATAAAAACTCAGCCACATCTCCCAGCCTCCCCTGGAGCTAGGAATGGCCACATAATAAAATCTGGCCTGTGAAACGAAAGTGGAAGTTTCCACGAGGCTAATTAAAGGAGAGCCATAGTAGTTGCTCTTAGTGTTCTATGCATCCCTCACACTTACCACTTGAGGGCACTTGCCCTGATTTCCAGGGGACAGAACCTGCATTTCGTTGCCTGAGTGCTTTCTCTTGCCACTGGAGAGTCCTCTCTCTGCTATCTATGTGATAGGCCAGACGTAAATTGAAGCCCTCCCAGGAGCAATCTTTAAGCAATGACTGTCAGTTATGCACCTGCTCCTTGGATGAAATAACTCTGCGGGCTGTGCTTTATACTGGGTTCCAGAGTTTCCCCATTAGGACTTCGCTCCAGTCGCTGTCGGTGATAGCTGGTTTTATAACTTGCCTTTCCTTGTTTCACCTCTTTATTCCTATAGGCAGTAGGGCGGGGGAGGGGGATGGCCACCAAAGACATCACGTCTGAATCCCTGGAGCCTGTAAACTACTTTGTTTAGAAGAAGGGTCTGTGCATAAATTAAAGATACTGAGACGGAGAGATTATCCTGGATTATCTGGTGGGCTCTGAGAAAGAGGCAGAGGGAGATTTGACATACACAGGAGAAGGGATATGAAGATGAACCAGAGAGAGATGTGAAGATGCTGGCCTTAAAGATCAGAGAGATGAGGCCATAAGCCAGGCAATGCTGGAAGCCACCAGAAGCTGGGAGAGGCGAGGAACAGATTCCACTCTAGAGCATCTGGAGGGAATGCAGCCCTCCAGATACCTTGATGACCCAGTGATACTGGTTTTGGATCTGTGGACTCCAGAACTGTGAGTGAATACATTTTCGTTGTTTTAAGACACCAAGTTGGTTATACAGCAATCTTAGACAGTGAATACAATACATTTTTCATCTCCCAAATAAACTATTTGTTTCCAAATCTTTGTCTGAGGGGTTCCTACAGAAGCCAACGTAAAATGCTCTCATGGGCCCTTTTATTTTTACCCATTGCCCTTCTCTGCTCCCATTCTGGAAAGCAGATGTGATGGTTGAGGTGGTTCAGCCATCTAGCAATCATAAGATGACTCCAAACAAGCCACACATTGAGGGTGAGGAACAGAAAGATATATCTAGACTTGTACGTACAGCTAATTATTGGACATCTTCACTTGGATGTATAACAGGCGTCTCAAGCCAAACTTGCATTTTCTCTAATCTTCCTTATTTTAACAAACGACCATCTTATCCTTCCAAATGGTGGGTGAAACGCCTTACGGTCATCCTTTGCCCATCTCTTCCTTGCACACCACACATCCAAACCATGACCTCTAAATATTATCAGCTCTTCTGTCAAAAATACCCATTTGTTATTATGTCTACCTCTACCAACCTGATCCAAATCACCGTCATCTTCCACTTGAATTACTGCAACAGCTTAGGTTGTCTATCCCTTCTGTTCTTGCCTTGTTACAGTCTGTTCTCCACAGAGCAACCAGAATAAGCCTTTTGAAACACTAAGTCAGGAAATGTCACTGCTCTGTTCAAAACCCTCCAGCTACTTCCCATTTTACACAGCAAGTGTGCTTAGTCCATAACATACAAGCCTGGGTCTGCACATATCATTGCTTTTTCCTTTTTCTTTCTAAAAGTAATGTGTAGCTAACTTAACCAACCTTTCATAAACATTGTCCTATAAAAGTATGTACAAATGTATCCTACATGGTGTATTTTTAATCTTTGCTTAAATTTGGTAGCAGCTTCATTAGTTTCTCAAAGGAATCTCTCCCTTCTTTTCCTTCCTTCCTTGCTCTCTCCCTCCCTCCCGTCCTCCTTTCCGCTTTCCTCCACTCCCTAGTCTCTTCCTCCCTTCCAAAATCTTTGGTGAATTCCTACAATCACTAAGCACTGTGCTAATATTTCAGGATATACTTACAAAGTGTGACATATCAGGATTTTACCCCAGGTCTACTTTACTTTGCTTCTTCTGCAGGGAAACTAGAAGCTAGAACTTGTCAAATTTGATTACTCTGGAAAAGATTGTGTGGCTGGGGATAAAGTGGAGAGCGAATGATGGGGGTAGAGTCTGGGCCATTCAGAAGGCAAGAGACAATCAAATTAAAAAGAAATTTCAATTTATTAAACTACCAATATATTGACTTATAGTAGAACTTTTTTTTTACAAATTATAATTAAAACTGTATTAAGCTAAGAAACTAGGAAGTAAGGTTGTGATTAGAAATTAATATATCTCAGAGGGAAAGAACACTTAAAGGTTAAGAAAGATGCACACATAGAGTACTGCTTTAAAGGATTTTTTCTGAGTTAGGTGTGAGAAGTTATGCTTTAATATCCATCTGTCTTGGTTCTTTGAAAATATGACTTTCATGGCAGATTTAAAAAAATCGGCAGATCAGGCAGCAGATTTTTAGGAAGGATTGGATAGGATTCTATGAACGAGATCAATGACTAAGCTGTAAGTCACAGAATAAGAGTAAATGACTTAGTAGAGAAAAATGAGGCTTTTGGTCAAAGATGGATGAGCATAAACATTTTGCTCCCTTCCCAAATTCTACTAAAATAAAGCAAAGGGATATTTTTAACCTACGAGCACACAAATCATGGGAGCTAGCAGGAAAGAAAGCCAAGAAGCAATCCAACTAGGTTGAAGGTAAATGTTGGTGGCCCAACTTACACCCTCTAAGTACGAGTATTTAGAAGAGTGTTCTCTAGAATCTGATCAGCCTGAGACAGACACTGGAAGAGACCAGCCCGAGGACAAAGCTCCGCCCACAAGCCCCGCCCACATCCCCGGAACTTCCAGTCAGCTTCGACTCTGCCTTCCTACACAGCAGCGAGCGGTCAAGGAATCACAGACATTTGAGCAAAGCAGTTCAACCCACTTGGTCAAATACAAACAGAAAGTGATTTTTTGAAGAAAATTAGGCAGGAAAAAAAAACCTGCAAAAAATTATAGTTAAGATACTAGAGTTAACTCCAGGAGAAAACAGAATGTTAGGCAGGAGAGGAAGCGTCCTTCCAGTATGCTGTGGCTCAAAGGTGACAAGGATTTACAAAGTCATAGCGAGGCAAACAGAATATTGATCCAGTCAAAAGTGTGGTGTACTGAGAGGATGATGGAAGAAAGGGAAGTGTGTGTGTGTGTGTGTGTGTGTGTGTGTGTGTGTGTGTGTCTGTGTGTGTGAGAGAGAGAGAGAGACTGTGTGTGACCATGCATATGTATGTGTATGGAACTGTGTGTGTGGTGGGGATGAGGAAGTGGAGGAAGGAAAAATAACCACTGTGGATGTCAACAGAAAATGCCTAAAACTGAAAAAAAAAATATCAAGAAGTAGCAAGAAAAGCATGTTATTCAGAGATACAGAGATAAATGCCAAAAGATTCAGCCAAAAGAATGGCCTCTGGGGAGGGAACAGGAGACTGTTGTTGTTGTTGTTTTTATTAAAATATTTTTTAAGCAATAGCACTGCTAGGGATTTACCCAAGGGATACAGAAGTGCTGATGCATAGGGGCACATGTACCCCAATGTCCATAGCAACACTGTCAACAATAGCCAAAACATGGAAAGAGCCTAAATGTCCATCACCTGATGAGTGGATTAAGATGTAGTATATATATACAATGGAGTACTACATGGCAATGAGAAAGAATGAAATATGGCCATTTGTAGCAAAGTGGATGGACCTCGAGGGTGTCATGCTAAGAGAAATAAGTCAGACAAAGAAGGACAGATACCATATGTTTGCACTCAATAGGTCTAACAGGAAAACAGGAGAAACCCAATGGAGGACCAGGGGGAGGGGAAGAGGGAAAGAGAGTCGGGGAGAGAGAGGGACGCAAAACTTGAGAGACTATTGAATGCTGAAAACGAACTGAGGGTTGAAGGGAGGGGGTGGTGTTGGAGGAGGGCACTTGTGAGGAAGAGCACTGGGTGTTATATGGAAACCAATTTGACAATAAACTATAAAAAAATAAATAAATAAAATAAAAAATTTTTAAATATTTTTTTATTTTTGAGAGACAGAGTGTGAGTGGGAAAGGGGCAGAGAGAGAAGGAGACAGAATCCAAAGCAGGCTCCAGGCTCTGAGCTGTCAGCACAGAGCCCAATGTGGGGCTTGAATTCATGAACTGTGAGATCATGATCTGGGCCAAAGTCAGACTCTTAGCCAATTGAACCACCCAGGTACCCCTGTTGTTTTTTGATTACAGCAATAAAGAACCAAGTGACTTCTTAACTTACGTACATATGTGACTAAGTGAAGAAAGATCTGGATAAACGTTCTTTTTTAGTTAGAAGATTTTGGGGGGGGTTATTTATTTATTTTGAGAGTGAGAGTGTGAGTGCACGAGGGGCAGAGAGAAAGGGAGACAGAGAACCCCAAGCAGGCTCAGGGGCTGTCAGTCAGTGCAGAGCTCAATGAGGGGCCTTGATCTCATGAACCGTGAGACCTGAGCCAAAGGCAAGAGTCAGATGCTTAACCAACTGAGCCGCCAGGTCCCCCTAGAAAAGATATTTTAAAAAAGTAACCCATTTTATGTGAATCCACTTGTACAAGGAAAGAAACATTTTTAAAAGCAACCTTCCAGAATTCATACATTTTGGGACTCTATAAATGTATTGTGTTGACCTTAGGACTGTTTGATGATGCATTTGTGTAATTCTTACTTAGAAATGCCCATCAAAGTTTACTACACAGAAGTTTTAGTTGTCTTAGATGCACTGGACTGTAGAACACCTTGGCTGGTGGCTGTGCTGAGCCCTCAGGGACCTGCACAGCTGTACTCTGGCTGGTGTCTCGATTTCTTCAGAAAACTGAATTAATTTCCCTTTTAGAGGAGCAGTGGCCAGGAGAAAGGAGGAGCTGTGAGGCAGTGATTAGGGCCTCGGTGAGGCACAGATTGAAGGATGTGGAGAACTACACCAGAGCCACACCCTCAGAATGACTGATGGTAAAGGAGTTGATATAAGAGATCATTTCACATGCTTCTTATTCATATTTTTAATAAAAGTCAAGGGTAAATTTCATTGATAAAACAAAACTGTTTTGTCCTATGTAAAAGGAACAATGAAAGAGGCATACAAAAAAGAAGTTCTTGGAAATAAAACATGGTTGCCAGTACTAAAGAGCTCAGTAGAGGCAGTAAACACAATGTAATCGGTGCTGAAATAAAAGGGAAAACTTAAGAAATTCCTCCAGGACATAGAGCACAAAGGACAACAACAGAAATTATGAGGGCAAAGAAAGATATAATCCTTCTAGGAGATGAGAATGAGACAAGATAGTGGAGAATTACAAATCAAAGAAATAGAAGAAAATGTCACTGAGTTGAAGAGATTTGAATCCTTAGTGTAAAAATGTTCACTAAATGCAGTGAAGGGTTATTGTGGAAGACTCCACACCTAGAAGGTTATCCCAGTAAATGTGTAAATTCCAAGGAGAAAAAGAAATCCTGAAGGGGTGCCTGGGTGGCTCAGTTGGTTAAGCATTTGACTCTAGATTTCTGTTCAGGTCATCTCAGGGTTAGTGAGTTCGAGCCCTGCATCAGGCTCTGTGCTGACAGTATGGAGCCTGCTTGAGAGTATGGGTCTTTCTCTCTTCCGCTCCCCCACATGTTCTCTATCTGGCTCTCAAAATAAATAAAAATAAACTTTAAAAAATACTATAACCCCCCCACCAATCCTATAGTCTTTCAGACACACACAACACAGAGGGTGGTGGGGGAAAGGAAGGAAAGACGGACAGACCCGAAAGACTGGCATTGGATTTTCCCTCTGCAACATTCAATGCGTCCAGACACGACAGAGATCCTGTATGAGAGTGTAAGGAAGACATCTGGACACGTAACAAGTTAAGAAGTATATCATCCATGTTCATTTTTATGAAAAGATTACCTAAGGAAGTACGTCAGTCAAATTAAAATG
>NC_043710.1:72439764-72446650 GCF_006229205.1 Suricata suricatta | reverse complement strand
AAGGAAGGAAAGACGGACAGACCCGAAAGACTGGCATTGGATTTTCCCTCTGCAACATTCAATGCGTCCAGACACGACAGAGATCCTGTATGAGAGTGTAAGGAAGACATCTGGACACGTAACAAGTTAAGAAGTATATCATCCATGTTCATTTTTATGAAAAGATTACCTAAGGAAGTACGTCAGTCAAATTAAAATGAATTCAAAATTTTTTAAACATTAAGAACAGGGAGGGGCGCCTGGGTGGCTCAGCTGGTTAAGCATCCGTCATAATGTCACTGTGGGTTCAAGCCCTGCTTCCGGCTCTGCGCTGACAGCTCAGAGCCTGGAGCCTGCTTCAGATTCTGTGTCTCCCTCTCTCTCTGCTCCTCCCCTCCTTGCACTCTTTCTTTTGCTCAAAAATAAACATTAAAAAAAATATTTTAAAAAATTAAGCACAGGGAAGATTTTGTACACAAACAACAGCAATAAGTAGTGTAGACTCACAGCTGTTAAGAAAGGATTCTGAAATAACAGTGGAATAAAATAATAATGAACATCATCCTATATGTAATAATACATACATAAATTATTAATGATCAGGAACTAGAAACCCAGATTACTTTTTGGAGGTGAGATAAAGCAACGGGGAACCACAGACACCACTAAAGTTTTGTCTTACAAGAGGGAAAAGGATGAGGGATGTCAAAGACACAGTTAAAATTCAGGATGCCAAAAAAGAAACCCAAATTTAAAATTTTTGTCAAAAGTGTTCATTGACAACTTATAAAATAGGATGTAAAACTTCTAACAGAAAACAAGGAAACAGAAAACTAGCTCAGAATAGCAAATTTTGGGATATCAAAATGGGTCAAACATTAGCATATTAATAATTATAAAATCCTCTTTTTAGTGGCAAAGACTCTCCAATGAGGTATTTTTAAAATCTAACCATATGCTAATTTACAAGAGACAGAATATGATACAATGAAGATTGAAAACGAGGCTATGACATAATAGAAAATATATATCGGAGTCTCTTCCCAATTTCTCATCCAGAGCTCCTAAAACCTTTGTCATTGATAAGAGCACTGGGAGTGTGTTTGGTCCTGATATTTGGTCTTTGATCCTGGTTCCTGACACAGGGATCCTGAAACCTTTGTAATTTCCTGCGTGATAGGAGTACCTTTTGTTCTAATGAGGAAATTCGGGGTGAGCTCCCGGAATGAGAGCTGGTCACCGGAAAGACTAAGCCGTGGCTGGAAGCTTGAATTTTCATCCCACCTTCCATTCTCTGGAGAAGGGAGAAGGGCTGTAAATGGAGTTAAGGATGGAATATGCTTACATGATGAAGCCGCCATAGAAATCCCAAAAGTATGGGGTCCAGAGAGCTCGTGGGTTGGTAACAGGAAGTGCTGGGAGGGTGGCACACCTGGGCACCACGTCCCTTGCTGTGTGCCTCTCTCCCATCTGGCTGCTCAGCTGTATCTTTTATTCTGGTAAATGTGTGTCCCTGAGTTCTGTGAGCCATTCTAGCAAATGCACAGAGCCTAAGAAGGGGGTCATTGGAACCTGCAGCCCCCCATAGGAATATCTATTGTCAGTTTGGTCAGAAGCACAGGAGACAGCCTGGGCTTGTTTCTGGCATCTGAAGAAACAGGAGGAGCAGTCACGTGGACTGAGCCTTTAACCTGTATGATCGCACGCTATCTCCAGGTAGATAGTGTCAGAATTGAGGTAAATTGTAGGACACCCAGCTGGTGTCACAGAAAATCGCTTAGTGCAGGAAAAACCTCCATGCATTTGGTGACCAGGGCGTCAGAAGTGAAGGGTTCTCTGTGAAGATAAAGGAGGCACACAGGGAAGAAAGACGTAGTGGGGGCGAACTGGGTTTCTCCCCACACAGAAAGGAAAAGGCTGAGTTTCTTCTATCACAAAAGGGATGAACAAAGATATTACAGACTAAAATATATTAAAAACAGGAAAGAGACGGCAGAATCAGCATCAGGCAAAGTAGAATTTAATCAACAACAACAACCGAACACATTAAATTATATTTGTGAGATATTTTATAAAGCTAAATCATGTAATACATCATGAAGATAGAACATCCACGAACCTCAATACATTAAACAGCAGGACACTGAAATATGTAAAACAAAAACTGTTCAAACTATAAAAATTGGACAAAACCACAATTGTGGTGAAGATCTTTCTTAAAATTTAGAAGATCAAATAAACAAAAAGCAAGGTAACAATGGATTTGAAAAACATAATTTAAATATAATAAGAGGTCTGAAGACCTATGTATAACTTTTTTAACCTTTTTACTTAACCAATACAGGATATACATTTGCTTTCAAATGCCCGAAGGACATTTATAGTAGCTGATCATGCAAAGGACTATCAGAACACTCATAATGAAACTGAAATATCACGTAGGCCACAGTCTGTGACCGTGGTGGTAGGGAGATTAGAAAGGAATAGTAATAAAAATATAATTAAGCCCTCCCTCACAACTTTCATATCTTAAATATCTCAAATTAGTCAAACAGAAATCAAAGTTGAAATAACAGGCAACTTATTTAGAAAATTAGAATGGAAACACTATGCGGTGGCCCCACAGCAGAGCTGCGCTCAGGAGAAACATGAGCTTTAAAGGCTTTTTAACCATAAAGAAATCATTAAATTCAGAAATCAAAAAAATAACCGAACCATACTTTTCAAACTCAAAAATCCGGAGAACAAAAGAAGTAAAATAAATCTAAGAAGGACAAGTTAATAAGAGGAGAAATTAATAAGGAAGCAGAAACCAAGCAAAATGGCGACATGGTTCTTTTAGCAGGCCAATACAAATAGATCATTTGTTCATTTATTGTTTCTGTTCTGAGCACACAGTCTAAACACAAATAAAAAGGACAAACTCAAACATGGCTGTTTTGATTAGAAGGAGTTTAGGTTGATTATGACGGCACACACACACACACACACACACACACCCATAACTGGGGGAAATCATAGATTTAAAATGAAAACCAAACCCTGTTGTAAGTCAGCTGTCGGGGAATAACTCACCCAACAAATATTCTGTGTGAAAACGCCCACCTTACGCCTGCACACTTCCTGTTCCTGCTGTCTGGGACTCTCTTTGCCCATTACCATCTTTGCTCAAATGTCACGTTGGCAGGGAATGCTGGTTTGACCATTTCATTCATTTTCACATCTTTAGACTGCTTTAGTTTTCTTCATATCACCGTGGGAAACATGTTAACGACTCCCACTGACCCGTGGAGGAGTGGTCTCTGTTTTGTTCACTGCTCTTTTCCTGGTGCTCACACCAATCAATGGCTCATAGTAGAGTCTGGATAAATATTTGTTAAATGAAGGTTGTACCACCAAATATTACTGTATGTAGGCGACATGGTTTGATTAGCTCAGTAACATGGCCCAGTGAAGTTTGATTGTCTTTACGATCTAGATTTTTACATATTTCTCAACAGCATGAGGGACAGAAGCAAAGGCAACCTGACCTTCCATGCTTTGTAGGCCATGGTAGATAATATCTGCGGGGATCAGTGAGGCACTTGCTCATGGAAATTTCTAGTAATTCTCATTCACTTTTGGTTTGCAGTTACATTGTACAAGCTCTGTGGCTCCTTACTAAATTCTAAGTTGTTTAAGGTCTGTTTCTTACTGATCTTTGAATGAACCAGAAGACTTAGTGTTGTGCTTGCCACACATTCAATATTCCACAAGTTTCCCCCATAAGAATGAATGAAGAGAAATAGCAGTCTCCATGGCCTCAGAATTGGTCCCCAACCTTAGGTCTGCCTCTGAGCTCTCAGTGTCATTATCAGATCAGGACCTAACACCTGCTCAGTCCAGAACCCTAACCTGGCTCTGCTACGCATACTAAGCAGGCTGTCCCATCTCACTGCCACCCATTTCCAATGCAGCAGAGGATGCCGGGATTAGAGCCAGACATACCTGAGTTCAAATCCTCCCTTCTCCACTAACCGGGTGTATATTCTGGGGCAAGCTGCTGCTTTCTTTCTCTTTCTACCTTTCTGAGCTCAGAAATGTGGCAGAGGCTGCTAACTGTCCACCAATATCCATTCTTCTTCCTTTCTCACCTAAGCTTTAGCTGGCCGCAGAGCTGCTCAGTTAGAAGTCACTCTGCCCAACCTTCCTTATAGCTAGCTGTAGCTCTGGCCAAGGGGAAACGACTAGCTGTGAGGCCTGCTCTTTCAGGGGCACATCCCGAAAAGGAACCAAATTCTCCCCTGCCCCTTCTTGCTTCCCTCTGGCAGGAACACAGTGGTGGGAGCTGAAGCTATCATTTTGGGTCCAGAGATTTAAAAAAATCTGGTAGTGAGGGTGGCAGAGCTGCCTGACCAGCCCTGGTCTGCTTATCCCTAAACTTGTTCATGAAACAGAAATAAACCTCAGCCTTATTTAAACCACTGTATGTTGGGGCCTCTTCATTGCAAGACCTCAGTCTATACTCTAATACACTCAATTTTCTTAGACGTAAAATGAGAACAGCCAGCAGGGCTGTTTTATGGAGAAGTATACAGTATATACAAAACTGACAGCTGATTACATGCGCTTGTGCAGCCTTCCTTTAGCCTGACGTCAAAGTCATGGTCAGAGCAGAATAACCACCTGGAGTGGTCTGACTAGTGCAAGTCAGTAGTCCAGCTAAGCACGCCAGTGTCACTCCTCTCCACTGCCCCTCCCCAGTTTGCCTCTCATCTGTCCCCCAGCTCTGGAGTCAGCCAGGGGCCGGTTGACCAATGAAACAATAGGAAGGAATACCTTCCAGGTGCCGGTGGCAGCGAAGGGTCAGGGACAGATAATTGTGAAAGGGAATTTAATTTTTTACAATGGTGAATGCTATACAAATTCTATTCCTTATCTCTGCATGAGACTTTGGTAAAATATCCAGTTCTTCCTGTTGTTTGAGGACACATCTGGTTTTTTTTTAATTTTAGTAATTTTAAAATTTTAATTCCAGTATACTGTACAGTGTTATAATAGTTTCCAGTGTACAATGTGGTGACTCAACAATTCTATACATTACTGAGTGCTCACAATGGTAAGTGTACTCTTAATCCCCTTCACCTATTTTGCCATCTCCACCCACCCACCTGCCCTCTGGTAGCCACCAGTTTGTTCTCTATACTTAAGAGATCTGTTTAGAGGCTATGTTTCAAGTTGAGTTTGGCCATAAGGGCAAGAGTGAAGGGAAGCCCGGACACTCAATGCAGCAAGATAAGGGCGGTGGGAACCACTGCCCTGCGGAAACCCAAGAGCATGAGGCCTGTGCCGGCACCCATCATCCCAAAACACTGTAAAAACTCACTAAACATGGGAAAATGGTAATTTTCGAGTCCAGATCCATAGTCAAAATTGGAAAGATTCATACCATAGGTTCTCAATTAGACTCACTTGAATTTCCCTCCAACCTCCCCACCAAAAGTAACTGGTACATCCTTCTATTAATACCAAATTCCAAAATTCATGTATCATCAGGGAGTTTCTGGCATAGTAAGTACCAACTTAGTAAACAGAAAAATTTCAACACTTACCCCATTGTATTACTGGCTTGGTTCTCCATGTCAAGAAACTGCTGCTTCTGGTTTATGTTTCGTGATTTTTTATCTGTTAGGGGAAAAAATGATCTAGAGTTCTTAAGTGCTTAAAATCTCTGCTTTGGCAAACCATGCAGTGCTTTTGGTTCTACAAAATGTTGAAATTTAGGCCTTCCCCCCGCCACCCCATGCATTTAGGACATTGCCTTAGTGGTGAGTCGGAGAGTCGGAAGATGTAGCACTGACTGAAAGGAGCATTCATTCATTCACTATTTACTGAGCAACAGCTTGGCTCAGATACTTTGCAAAGTGGTTATCACAAGAGATGAGTCAAACAGAATACCCACTGTGGAGGAGTTCCAGCTAAATGTTCTCAAACTTTCCTTTCTTGTCTCCTAAAAGTTTGCCTTTATTTGAGTAAATTCTTTCTTTGGCCCCTTCTGGGTTTTGTTAGAATGCACAAAAGGCTAAGATATATAAAAGCGTATAAGTATTATATAAATATAAAAATACAAATCTTATAATTCCTTGCATCTGCTTACCCTGTTAGTACTTGCATAATTTAAAAAAAAAGTTTTTCCAGCAACAAAATTTTAATTAAAAAATAAGATATGAGGATTAGTGGCCAAAGTATTGAAAAGAACTTCAACCTCTCTGAATCACGGAATTAAACTCGAATAAGTAGTAGTCAAGATGGTAGACGAGGAAGACTCCGGGGCTCAGGTCACGTCCAAATTAAAGGAATTGAAGAGAGGCTCTGGGATTGTGTGTGGAGCAGAGGGGCCAGGGGCAGGGATGGGGAATGAAAACTGGACCAGAACGGACAGATAAACAGATTGTGCAGGTTCTTCCAAGCACGCACTTTAGCGTCAGGGAAACTGAGGCACAGACAAACTAGGTGACTTGCCCAAGGCCACACAACTAGAATCTACACCTGCCTGTTCCGGGAGACTCAGCTCTGGATTCTGCAAGATCGTCCCGACATCTCAGACTCTCCCCGCCGGCGCGCGCCCCAGGTACACCGAGCACGGTTCACGCCCAGCACCCCCAGCCGGTCAGTAGGGTCCCCGGTTCCCTAGGGGGTGCCCCGGCAGAGCCGCGAGGGCGAGGGGTCGGGGTGGAGACCGGATCCAGGAGACAGGGGCGGGTTACCTGCGCTGCGCTCTCCCGAGAGGTCTGAGACCCCGGGAGCAGAAACGCCTGGGTCACCACCCACCGGGCCCGCCCCGAGAGGCCCTGCCGCCCGCCGCCGCGCTCCCGCCACCCGGGCTCGCCTGCCGCGCGGCCCCCGAGGCCGTTGGGGCCTCTCCCAC
>NC_043710.1:72406152-72439664 GCF_006229205.1 Suricata suricatta | reverse complement strand
CCCGCCGCCGCGCTCCCGCCACCCGGGCTCGCCTGCCGCGCGGCCCCCGAGGCCGTTGGGGCCTCTCCCACCCCGCCAGCCGCTGGCCCTTCGCGCCGCCACTCGTTGCCATGGGGACGCGGCCGGAACTCGCCGCCGCTGCGGAGGGGTAGGGGGATGGGCACGCAGCTGGGGGTGGGGGGAGTGTCGGGAGTGGGGGCACGGGGTGGGTGGTCCCACGCTGGCCCGCAGTTATGGGTCAGTGTGTGCCCTCTAGACTGAGGACTCCTCAGCACCGCATTCTGGGTCCTTTCCCCTTCGTGGCTCTCCCTGCCTAGCCCAGGGTCCCAAACCTGGCAGGGGTCTGAGAAACGCTTGTTGAATGGACTAACGATCCAACGAAGGAAAAGAGTATGTATACACAGCGGCGGGAAGAGGAAGTTTCCACGTCCAGGTTTCTTAAATCCCCCTGGCCCTCCTTCCTCTTACTTACATTTGAAATGGCATCAAAAATGGAATAGACTTGCGGTAGAGAGAACTGCCTGTCTCGCCGGCAGCTGGGAATAGCTGGCGTTTTTAAAACTGCATTGCTGAGTGCCCAGCTACTCTAAACGTCCCAACAGCAGCAACTGTAACTGTCTTTCCCCTACAGCGCCCTGGGTTCTCGGCACAGCTCTGGGAGTTAGGCGGAGCAGACAGGATTGTCTCCCTGTATAGGGAGGAGGAAATAGCTCCTAAGCCAGGGAAGGTGGATGGAACCGAGTGGCTGATTCCAAATTCTTTTCATTTTTCACTAAATTCCGAGGTTAATTGTTGATAGAGCTCTGCTCGTAACCTTGATTTCAAAGAAATAACAGAAAAGAATATGTGCATGTACACACGTGTATATTCTGTAGATACTTTGAATAATATTTTTCAGCACTTGAATCTGTATTTGGAAAATATTTTTGCATCAACTTTAGGAGCAGGAGTCGTTTTCAAAACCCAGTTGATTAACATCTAATTCTAAAGTCTTTTCTTTACACTCCACTTTCATAACATTAACATTAATTTGCTACTTAAAATGGCTAGCAATTTAACATTGACCCCAATCTCTTCACCCAGGTTGCATTTGAATTTCAAAAAACGATTTGCTGTTTCTTGACAAATTGAATTTCACAAATGAATTGTGTAAAGTCACTTAGGTTATTAGTTCTAATATGTGTTTCGTAGCTCTCATTATGATTGAATGAAGAGAGTGTTCTTAACTTGAAACTTTCCATTATTCTGAAAACATTAAGTCATATTCTTAATTCTTGCTTAAACTTAATGGGTCAGTGTATTTATTTGGACCCAAAGAAGGGAAAATGGAACTAGGAACAAAATTTGATGAACTTTCAGGATGCCCAATATCACTTACACGGAGTAGTAGTGCTTTACCATTGGTAAGGACTTTCATGCTCATTATTTCCTTAGACGGTTAGAAGCACCATGTGACACACATATAACAGGTTTTATTAGGTCTGGTTTTATTTTTTTTTAATTTATTTTTTGTTTTTGCATGAAACTTTTATTTTTCTTTTATAGTTTATTGTCAACTATATGTCAAGTTGGTTTCCATATAACACCCAGTGCTCATCCCCACAAGTGCCCTCCTGCATGTCCATCACCCTCCTTCCCCTATACCCCCACCCCCATCAGCCCTCAGTTTTTTCTTGGTATTCAAGAGTTTCTCATGGTTTGCCTCCCTCCCTCTCCCCAACTATTTTTTCTCCTTCCCCTCCCCCATGGTCCTCTGTTAAGTTTCTCCTGTTCCACTTATAAGTGAAAACATATGGTATCTGTCCTTCTCCACCTGACTTATTTCACTTAGCATGACACCCTCGAGGTCCATCCACGTTGCTACAAATGGCCAGATTTCATTCTTTCTCATTGCCATGTAGTACTCCATTGTATATATACACCGCATCTTCTTGATCCATTCGTCAGTTGATGGACATTTAGGCTCTTTCCCTGATTTGGCTATTGTTGAAAGTGCTGCTGTGAATGGGGTACATGTGCCCCTATGCATCAGCACTCCTGTATCCCTTGGGTAAATCCCCAGCAGTGCTATTGCTGGGTCATAGGGGAGTTCTGTTAATTTTTTGAGGAATCTCCACACTGTTTTCCAGAGCGGCTGCACCAGTTAACATAACCACCAACAGTGCAGGAGGGTGAATTAGGGCTGGTTTTAGCAGATTAGGAACCTAATAGGAACCAAATAATGAATTTGGTCATTAGGAACAAACATTAGGAACCAAATATGAATTTGTCCAAGGCGATACATCCAGTTCAAGTGCAGCTAAGGTAATGAACCTAGATTGCCATATGCCAAATTCAGTGCTCCTCAAGCTCTGTCCAAAAGTTAAGGGTGAGTAGGTTTCTTGAGCAGTCAGGATCTTGCACATTAGATACATCTTAAGGCACATTTTCATAAGAAAGAACAGGTGTGGGCACTGTTTACAAAGCATAAGTGTGTGAGAATCCACATACTGTGATGGAGTTTAAGATACTTTAAATGTAGAATAGAAACACTCCATTCAAGGGGCGCCCGAGTGGCTCAGTTGGTTAGGCGTCTGCTCTTGGTTTCAACTCAGGTCATGATCTCAGGGTTCGTGGGTTCAATCCCCATTGCACTGACAGCGCAGGGCCTATTTCAGATTCTTCTCTCTCTCTCTCTCTCTGCCCCTTCTCTCCTTGTGCTCTCTCTCTCTCAAAAATAAATAAACATAAAAAAAGAAACAGTCCATTCAATTCAATAGGAATAAAGGCTTTCATTTCAGGGTGAAAATTAAAGCTTAAAATGCAAAGACCTACCTTCCCACCACCCCACATCCAACACTTTGCAGAAGTAACTGCAAAGGCTGTGATTTACCTGAAATGTACCTATTATTGTATCCTTGCAGATGAAATTGTCTTGGAAGGGCGAGGAGAGCAGGAAGTTCCTGAGTCCAAAGTAGTGGAAGAGGGTGAGCAATTCTCTTTCAGGGCTGGCAAGAGATGGCAGGAGAGCTCAGCCCTGAAAGAGAATTGGAGGACACAACAAGGCCAATGTAAGACATGAAATATAAACAGAGATAGTCCAAGGAGAGTAGAGAGACGTGTGTGTCTGAAGAATGAGAATGATTGATGGAGGAGAAGCTAATGGATCAATTATATAAAATGAACAATAATCATAGCCATAGATTGAACCTTAAAAATGGAAAAACTATAATTAACAAAATAGTTTTCATGGCAAAACTTACAATAGCAGCACAGAAAATAAATAGGCACTTTAGCATATGCAAGGGTATAAATTAGCTTAATGTCTGTCTTTTTAACAAGGGAAATATTTATTTTTTTATCCTCTTCAAAAGAAGGTTTGGGGCACCCAGATGGCTCAGTCAGTTGAGCATCAATCTTTAGCTCAGGTCCTGATCTCACAGTTCATTAATTCGAGCCCTGTGTTCCACACTGTGGTGACAGCTCAGAGCCTGGAGCCTGCTTCCGGTCCTGTGCCCCCCTCTCTCTGCCCCTCCCCTGCTTGTGCTCTGTCTCTCAGTCTCTCAAAAGTAAATAAATGTTAAAAAATTTAAAAAAAAAGACACATGGAGGAAGCAAGCAAACATTTTCTTTGGTGACGATTAAAATCATTCTAGGCCTCAGATTATTCCCAAAAATAATTTCTCAAATATAATGACTGGAACATACCTAAATATAATCCAGGGGCAGAAAACAAGATGCCATCAGGGGAAAGCCAGAGAAACTGCAGACCACAGAAACCGAACTACAGAAGCCTTCGATACTGGAATCAGACAAAAATTATAAAACTATGAGTAACATGTTTAAAGAAATAAAAGATTGAAGAAATCTTTAGGGAGAACTAAATATAAAAACTGACTTGACATATGTATAAAGGAATCAAATAGAAATCAAAAAATTACTAACAACCAAAATTAAGAACACAACAGATGTGTGTAATAGTAGTTTGATACAGCTACAGAGAGAATTTGTGAACTAGAAAACAGATAAGAATAAAGTTTTCAGATAGTAGAGAGAAAACAAATAAAAAAGGGGGACCTGTAGGGAGCTGCCAGAAGAAAAAGACACGTGCCTTGACCTGCAAGATCAGCCACCCGCACAGCAAGAGCTGCATTATCACTCTCAGCACAGCAAGAGCTGCATTATCACCTTCAGCTGAGGCCTTCTTGTTTACTTCCCAAGCCTTTCTTGTTAGCCTCTCCTGCGGCATGCTGATGCTGCAGTCCTTGCCCTTGTTTCCTAGCAACTAACTCATGTCAACTGCCTGCCTTCTACCCTTTGTAAGACGTGCGTGGTCTCTCAATAAAGAGGCAGAAGCAGAAGCAGAGCGGCTTGATCAGAAACGCTTGTCTGCCTCCACTCTCTGTGCTCCTTCCTGCCCTATTGTTACGCCCTCCCTCAGGATCAGGACCCACATCACTGACCCAGCTAGACCGGACAGTGTGTGTGTGTTTTATGATTTTTGACTATGAGGTAATTTGGGGGGAGGAATTTAGTTCTGAGACATCTTTGAAACTACATTGAGGTTAAATTCTTCCAGAGATGATTTGCATCTGCTTTTGGCATTTTCTTGGGGGTATACTCAACCTCAAACCACTTTACATTAAATTCTTCACAGGAGATTTTTCACACAACACAGGTAATATGAATGAATGAAAATTAAGCACAGGGACAACTTATGATGCAAATTTCCAGAGAAAGAATTTCCCTTCACCAGAGCCAAAGTTAAAATGGGTATGTTTTCTGCTGTTCCATTTTTGTGATTAAAAAAAAAATAAGCCTTGGGGCACCTGGGTGGCTCAGTCGGTTGAGTGTCAGACTTCGGCTCAGGTCATGATCTCATGGTTTATGGGTTCGAGCCCTGTGTTGGGCTCTGTGCTGACGGCTAGCTCAGAGCCTGGAGCCTGTCTTCGGATTCTGTATCTCCCTCTCTCTCTGACCCTCCCCGGCTCGTGCTGTCTCTCTCTGTCTCTCAAAAATAATTTTAAAACATTTAAAAAATAAAAAAAAATAAAGTGCAATTAGAAACCGGGATACAAGCAATGGGTATGTTCATTGCTACTCATGTGTCATTGAGTCTAAGCCCTCTTAGCTGACAAAGCAAGGACATATTTATATCTATACTAACCCAGGTATATATAAATACCTATCACTATTTTTATATGTAACCATTCATATCTTTATTAGGCTAACCATGAGTTCCCACGATACAAAGTAAGGAACACAATAGAGCCATTTATAAAATAAGACAATACGGCTTTAAAATATACTCAGAACGCAGAACTTCATATCAGGAAATTCAATTATTGTCATTGTGTTATTTAATTTTATTGAAATGACTTCTATAAATTGAGAATTACTTTCTGTGTATCTCTGAGTATCGTGTGCTCTGGTTATTTTATAAACAAAGGTTAACGTGCAGCTGGCTGAATAAAATTGAGTTAGAGATACATGAAAAAGTACTTCAAACAAACATTAATGAATGAACATTCTGTCATCACTGTGAGGGTCTGCAGCGCCTGTTTTAGAGAGATACCAGAGTTTTATCCATTTTAGTGTCACCCTTCCATGGTCACGTGGAACAACACACAGGCTGAAGAAAAACGACTCCCAGAACCCTCTTTACTTAGGTTTGTGTCGCAAGACTCCTCGTTGCCCTGCCCCCATTATGCCTCTTTCTGTTCCAGGTAGAGAGCACGTTAGCACGGCTGCTGTTGCTACTGAATACGGGTGGTTATGTCTATAATAAAACATTATTCTAGGAGGTATCTGAGTTCAGCGTTGAAGGAATGTGAGTTTGCCATTTTCTCTCAGGAAAAAAACCCCATTCTCCTCTCCCCTTTTCCCCCAGACTAAAATCATGGAGCCTCTTAGATATGTCTAGAAAAAGAATCAGAGCAATTACGTAGTGTGGAATCCAGTTCCTATTGCGCTCACATACAGCGCCATTTACTTTCCCCTGGTTGCATTCTACAGCACTGTAACTCCGCACGAGGCTTGTTAGAAACAACTTTTGACAATTTAGGGGAGTTATCTTCTCTAAAAATTAAATTTACATTATTGTGATGGAACATTTTGGAGTGTACCTGCAGAGTATACTTGCCTTCAGTCTGTGGTGACCTCCATGTCCAGAAACCCAAATTACCTCTGAAAGTTTGCGAATTACTTTGTAAAGAAGGCATCAATCTCATTATCATGGTGTTGTGTTGAAATTCATTATGCAGTCTTATTTCTGAACGGACTGGGAAATTTTCTCAGCTTGACAGAAATCCTTGGCTGGTAGGGACTGGTGATCACTGAAAGGAAGCCACGTTTTCTTTTCTTCTCTTTCCGAAGTTAAGTGTTTCAATTGCATTTCCTCACTTTAACTGGGCGTGAGTCACTTACCCATTGATGGCTGAATTAAGTTTGCAAACCGTGAAGGAGGAAAAAAATGTTCATTCGTCTGAGAGAGGCATCAACAGCAGTAAGCAGTTGCCCTCCGGGCAAGAAAAATATAATTTCAGTTTCATTACTTAAAATTGTGCATTTTTTTTCTCATCTTGAACCCTCCTTTTTCTTTGAACATATATGTGAAAACAATTATATAAATGTTTATTTCCAAGAAAGTCAGCTGAGCATTATAGAAAGAATGTGGGCTTTGAATTCATACAGACAAGAGCATCTCAGCTGTGCCACTTAATTTATTTGCCCTCACTGCATATTAGTCTCCTCATTCCTATAGTAGGAAATAATAATACTTGCAGGATGTATAAAAGATTAAATTAGATCAGTTATGTATATAACGAACTTGTCACATAGTAGGTGCTTAATAATAGCTGCAATTAGCATCATTATTTTTGTTACTAGTATTATTGTTTGTTATATAGCTATTCTGCTGTGTTTAAAACATTCAGAAAGATAAAGTATATGGCCACTTTTAGAAATAGGTTAGCCTGGAGTGCCTGGGTGGCTCAGTCAGTTAAGCATCCAACTCTTGATTTTGGCTCAGGTCATGATCTTGTGGTTCATGAGTTTGAGCCTCGCATCGGGCTCCACGCTGACAGTGCAGAGCCTGCCTGGGATTCTGTCTCCTTCTCTCTCTGCCCTGCCTATACTCTTTATCTCAAAATAAACTTAAGAAAAAAAACCCCAAAATATTGACCTGAGCAGGTTGTAAAATAAAGAGCTTAGTCAGAGAATACTTGAATGATAGTAAAATAGTGATATAGGGGAAGGGAAACGCTAATTAAAATAATTGGTTGCCAAGGCATTTTTTTTCCCAATGAAAAGTCAGTCTCATGGGGTTAAATGAAGACTTTCTGTATATCTGAATTTCAATTATTCCATCACTCATCTGGTCAGAAACTGCCCATTAATGCCACGTGAACGGCACTGTGGAAGAAGATGCATCCAGAGAGAGACGTGTGCAAAGAAAACTTCATCTGAATAAACAAGGTGTTTTCTCAAGCCGTAAAAACAAAAAGAAGCTCACCCTCAGTGAAAGTTAAGGAATATAAATTAATAAAAATATCAGATACTTTCTCTCGTAGGATTGAGAAAAATTAGAAAGACTAATAACATTTAAAATTGGCAAAGATATAGAGACACTCTTAGGAGTGTAAATTGTTACATTATTTGGGGAAGGTAATCTGACAATATCTATCTAAATTTAAAATGGGCATAGCCAGAGATTCTCATGTTAAGAATTCATCCCACAAAAATAATACCTTGAGAACATAAAGACATATATACACAAAGAGGCTTGTTGCAGCATTGTTTATAATTGCAAAAAAAGAAAAAGGGGACAATATATTCCTTTACATATTTCTGATGTTACCTCCCAAATTAGCAGTTCAAAACAACAAATACTTATTATCTCACAGTTTTTGAGGGTGGTGAATTTGGTGGTGGCTTAGCTGGATGGTTCTAGCTCAGGGTAGATCATGTGAGCACAGTCAAGATGTCTGCCGGGAGGGCAGCCTTTGAACGCTTGACTGGGATTGGGGAATCTGTTTCCACCAGGGTGCCCAAATATGTCTGTTGGAGAGAACCTTAATCCCTCTCCACATGGACCACATGAACCTCTCCCTAGAGCTGCTTGAGCATTCTCATGACATGGCAGCTGGCTTCTCCCAGAGCCAGTGATCGAAGACAGAGCAAGAATGAAGCTGCCTTCTATGTCCTAGCATTAGAAGTCACACCCTATCGTTTCTACAGTATTCTACAGTATAGATATTCTACCAATGCTATGGCATTCCAAGTCACCAAGTCTGGTCTAAGCTCAAGAGAAAGTGATTTTGTCTCCACTTTTTGGAGGGGAGAGTGTTGAGTAATTTGGGGACATATTTTAGAACTGCCCCGACTTGTCCTCTGGCCACAAATTAAAATTATTTTCACATAGAAAATATACTCATCCTGGGGTGCCTAGGTGGCTCAGGTCGGTTGAGCTTCTAACTCTTGGTTTCAGCTCAGGTCATGGTCCCAGAGATGTGGGATCAATCCCCGCATCAGTTTCCTCATTGAGCATGGAGCTTGCTTAAGATCCTAGATTTCTTCTTTCTCTGCCCCTCTCCCCTGTTTGTTCCTTCTAGCTCTCAAATGATTGATTGATTGATTGATTGATTGATTAAATAAAAGAAAATATACTCATCCCCTTCCAAATTTACTCCCCTTCCACCCCAAGTCTCAACCCCTTATCAGCTTAAAGTTCAGAAATATGTCATGTTAATTGGATCCAGGGTTCCCTGAAGCTTCTCAGATGTCTTTCCTAAAGTGCAGCTCCTCGAGTACACTTCCTCTGATCTCAGACCTTATGGGCTAAAGAGACGAGGTATCTGCTCACGTATACACTCAATATACATTATGTGGGATGGGCAAAGGATAAGCACTCTAGACATTCCTGTTCAAAAAGAGGGAAAACGGGAGGCCCAAAGCAATCATTGTTCTAAGCCACATGTCAGAAGTTTTTAGATTCACATTTAGTGTTACTCCTGCCCAGGAATGATCCCCCGGGGCTTTTGGCTCCACACTCTGGATTCTTGATGACTTCTTCTGATTAATTCTTCTTTTTCCTTGAAAGGTAGGCTGTATTGGAGCTGTGTAATTTTCTCAGTAAAACTTTGGAGTTCCAAATGCCTCTTTTCATTGTGTACTATCTCTGTCTCTTTCAGTATAAGCTGGTGGTATTTCTGTAATTTTAATTATTCTGTTGGCCTCCTATGACTCTTCATGGGATTCCCTTCTTTAGACAAAAGCCACAGCCACAAATCTCTTCACGGTTAATTCTCTCTACCTTGGGCTTCTGCTGAACTATGGAAGAACAACATCCTTAAGCTTCTTTAAAGCTCCGTTGTTTGAACAGTTTTATTCGGCATCATCTTAGATCTTTCTGTGGTCATAAACAAGGTATTCTATAGCTATCCCTCAGCCTCATCTCTAGACCGTGTTTTCCCTGGCAATGGACTTGATTTGACCTTTGTTGGGAAGCCGTTTATTACTTTTAGCTTGGTTTGCAATTTGGAAGCATTGTGAATCTTCGAAACCATCCAGTCTGGCTTTGTCTTGTGCAATATCCTTTCTTTAGTTTCTCTTTTCTCACATTTTATCTTAAACAGCAAGGAGAAACCAGGTGACACCTCAGCACTTTACCTGAAAATCTCTCAAGCTAGATTACCCAATTCATCAGGTGCATTTCCTACTTTCCACATTACTACAGGGGATGGTATACTAAGTTTTCTGCCATTATATAATAAGCATTTCCTTTTTTCCAGTTTCCATAAAGCTTTTGTTCACTTTCCTTCGAGGCTTCACCCACAGCCTCCCAATGGCGATCAGGCCTCTAGCAATAGTTTTGTTAGGCTTTTACTAACACTACTCCTCAAAGCCCTGACGGCCTTTTCCCACTACCCAGTTCCAAAGCCACTTCCATATACTTAGATTTTAGTATGACGGCACCCAATTTCTAGGTACCAAAAGCTGTATCAGTGATCTACTGCTGTGTAACAAATCACTTCAAAACATAGAAGCTTATAACAACCACGTAGTATATCACAGTTTCTGTGGGTCAGGAATCAGAAAGCAAGTGGGTGGTTTTGGTTCATGGTCTCTCATGATATTACAGTCAAGATGTCAGTCAGCGCTGCATTCACTGGAAAGCCTGACAGGGGCTGGCAGGCCCACACCAAGATTCTTCATTCAAATGGATATTGGCAGAGGCCCATAGTTCCTCACTGGCTATTGGCAGAGGGCCTTAGTTTCTTGCCATATGGGCCTCTCTTTAGGGCTGCTTGAGCATCCTAGCGACACAGAACTGTCTTCTCCTTAAATGAGTGGTCTGAGAGAGAGCACAGAAGGGAAGATGCAATGCCTTTTACGATCCATTTTCAGACATCACATACATATTCTATTGATTAGAAGTTAGTCACTAAGCCCACACTCAGAAGAAGGGAATTATGCTATATATTTTGGAGAGGAGTATCAATAATTAGTGGGCTTATTTTACTTGTGACTGTATCTTAAAACTACCTCAATACCCATTAAAAATAATGAGGTATATAAAAAATATTAACTTAGAAAAATGTTGTCGATATACCATTAAGTAAAAAAGTGTGGGGAATAAGCTTAGGAATTCCCTGAGCTTGCACTCATGGCTTAACAAGGCCTATAGGAATAGGAAAGCTCAGGATGAAGGCATCCAAAATTAGGTAAACAAGATTAGGGGAAACACCCCCCAATTTAGTACAATAGCAGAAAGTTGCTTTCACAGGAAGGGAGGGCCAAAATAGGCAAACAGGTAAACAGGGCTATAGACTGCTCCCAGAGGGAGCTAATTAGCAAAAGAAATGTGCCTTGTTCTGGGTAACATGCTTTGAATTTCTTGTCCCCTAGGCAAGTTTAGGTAAACAGAGGTGGCACCTCGTGCCTGCCTTAACCATCTGCCCATTGCCAGGATTTTGTTCACATTGACCTAAACCCGGCTTATCTTCAAAGCCCCCTTTCCCTCCTGCCCACGAGTTACTGTTCATGGTTTCATTGGCTCTGTGCACCTCCATCACACTTGTAAGCCTTCTGATCCTAATAAAAATGGAGCAAAAATGCTTACTCGGGGCTCATGTCTCCTCCCAGGACATTAGCCTCTCCCACATTTTAATCCTGCGTCCACTCTCTTGCTCCAGACCCAGAGTCTATGACAAAATGGAACAGAGCAAGTTTAATAGTGATATGTATAGCATGGTCCTATGCTTTGGGGGAAACAAATCTAAACTTGCACATGTAAGTATAAACATAAACATTTCTAGAAGCCTACAGACCAAAATGTTGACAGTGCTTACAAAGATATGGTAGATACTTGCAAATGAGCTTACTGGGGCTGAAAAAAAGTGAATTTTACATATTTCGAAAAAGGAGTAGTGATTTTTTTTACTGCTTTGTGTTTTTCAGTGTTTTTCAAACTTGCTAAAATAAACTTCTGCTTATACAATTACATAATTGTATAACAGGGAAAGATTTGACATTTAGCTATAAATACTGAATTGAAATTGAAAGAAAGGGAAGTTGAGGCTGTCCAAGAGGAAAACCAGTTCATTGCTGCTGAAGACCTGATTTGTTAAAAGTTGATCAAAGCAGACTTGTAAAGTGTGAAAAACATAATTTCAGTTCTATTTGTTGTACTATATGGTAAATGTTGACAAGATTTCAAGAAAAAAATGTAACAAAGACTTTCTTTGATTTTAACTTTTTAAAAATGTGTATTTATTTTTGAGAGATAAAGAGAGAGAGTGTGTGTGAACGGGGGAGGGGCAGAGAGAGAAGGAGACGGAGAATCCAAAGCAGGCTCTGCACTGTCGGTGCAGAACTGGATGTAGGGCTCTACCTTGCAAACCTTGAGATCATGACCTGAGTGGAAACCAAGAATAAGATGCCCAACCAACTGAGCCACCCAGGAGTCCCTAACAAAGGATTTCTAATTAACACAGAAATGTGGAAGATTGGAACATGCTTTACCTATTCTTCCCTCCTACAACTCCACAATGACAGTAAAGGGTTACACATACACAGACACAGACACACATACGGGGACACACACACGCACATACACGGTGAGAGAAAAGAAGAGGGGAGAGGGAGATACAGAGATGGAGAGAGAGGATGAGGAGAGAGAGCAGAGGGAGAGAATAGAAAAGAAGACCGGTATAATTTTAGCAGCTGGATAATTAATGGATAAATGGGGACCAACTCCACAGACCACAGGAAGATGAAATCTAAGCCACCAAGCTTAGAAATCTAAGAAGCATATCAACCCATGCCAAGGATTGAAAAGAAAAAAAGCTCAGGAATTGACTCTGACAAGTACTTCCGAATATAGGAGAATAGGTAGGGAGGAAAACAAGGGGGTTGGTTGAAAATCCACACAGGATGTAGATGGTTACCCAGGTCTTTTCCCTAGCTGGGCAGCAGCCTCTTGATGAAGCTGGCAGAAAAACCCAAGGTTTATTCTCTGGACATGTCAAACCAGAGGACCCTGGACTTAGGGCATTCAGCAGAAAGGATGAAGTCTACCATACCAAACACAGGGGCTGAATGAACACCTCTTCTCCAAACAACCTCTTCCATGGCTCAGCTCTTAGGAGTCTGGCAGCCACATTTGAGGACAGGATATTGGGGGGGTGCTCTCAGAGGAAAGGGATCAGCTGTAGAGAAGAATGAGGCAAAATATAAAATGTTGACACTTGGGAGTCCCTGTGTTCTTCTCAATTATCCTTCAGTGAAGCCGAGTCTTTGATAAGCCCTACTCTGTCTCACAATATTAAGGCCTCTTTTTAAGTAGGAGCCAAAATAAGAATAATGAGAGATTCGAGGGCAACTTTTAACATCAGAGAGACTAAAACAAATAGAGGAGGCAACGCAGATGAAACAAACAACATAGGAAGCAGGAGAAAAACAAACAGTAATTATCTTCGGGGAAGGAAGAAAAAGCATTATACACACACACACACACAGAGGTTATAAAAAGAGAACATGTAGAAAACAATATAGATCACTTAGAAATTTTAAAATACTATACCAGAAATTATGATTCTGAAATAAAAATTTAGAATGCCTTCATGACAGGTATAGAGAAACTATCAAATGAAAGAAAAAGAAATAGTTATTAATTTGGTGGAAAAATACCATTATATAAGAAAGGAATATGATCAAGTATTAGCTCAGATAAAAATAATGTTTATGTGAATAGAATCATGTAAACTCAAATACTGATCTATCAAAAATATTTTTTAAAATATTTACTTATTTTTGAGAGACAGAGAGAGACAGAGTGTGACCAGAGGAGGGTCAGTGAGAGAAGGAGACACAGAATCCAAAGCAGGCTCCAGGCTCTGAGCTGTCAGCACAGAGCCGTAAACTCACAAACTCCGAGATTATGACCTGAGCTGCAGTTGGACGCTTACCTGACTGAGCCTCCCAAGTGCCCCCTATCAAAAAATATTATATGGTTATGTATATATATATGGGTGGATGAAGGAGAAGTCTAAGTCATGACTATCTTCAACAGTGAGGATAGCCCAAGTAATATGTAAAACACAAAGTTAAAGACTCCTGGGAGGCTCAGTTGTTAAGCATCTGGCTTGGCTTTTGTCGAGGTCATGATCTCACAGTTTCATGAGTTCGAGCCCCACATCAGGTTCCATGCTGACACTGAAGAGCCTGCTTGGGGTTCTCTGTCTCCCTCTCTCTTCACACCTCCCTGATTTGCACTGTCTCTGTCTCTCTCAAAATAAATGAATAAACTTAAAAAAAATAAAAAAAAATACAAATTTAAAAAACAGTATAATAAACTCATTCATTAGAAAGCTGTCATAGGGGGCTCCTGGGTGGCTTAGTCAGTTAAGCCTATGACTTTGGCTCAGGTCATGATCTCACAGTTCATGGGTTCGAGCCCTGTGTGGGGCTCTGTGCTGACAGCTCAGAGTCTGGAGCCTGCTTCAGATTCTCTCTCTCTCTCTCTCTGCCCTACCCCCCCCTCACACTCTGTGTGTGTGTGTGTGTGTGTGTGTGTGTGTGTGTCCCTCAAGAATAAACATTAAAAGATTTAAAAACAAAGCTGTGGTCAATGTTTGAAATTTCTTAGGCTGTCCAGCTCCTTTTGAATGACATCTTACCATCTTTGGAAAATTCATTGTCATTTGAGCCCTGCGTCCCCAAAACAACCCCCAAATTCTGGTCCAGGGTCCTTGGCAGCTAGCACAGCCACGTGACCTGGGCTCCACTACCAGACTCGCTCCCTTGAGAGTGTGACCTGGAAGGGAGGAAGGGGCCCCGTGTGGAAAACACTTGGCTGGTGAGGGCATGGCAGGATCCTGCAGCTCTGGAGGGCAGCCACGAGGTTGCGTTTCTGAGCAGCATGGGCACCAGTGAGGCAAGGAGTATTGAACATTTTCTTTTTTAGGAAAGTCTGTCACATGCTTTTAACCATTGTTCCTAGAAGCCTGGCACCCGCATGAGGTACCCAATTGTCTGAGTCAGTCTGTCTTTTGCGAGTAACAACCCTGGGAACTGCAGAGGCAAATACGGAAGAAAAGCCCAAGAATTTGAAATAGTTGCCTCCGGGAGTGAAAATCGGGGGTCGGGGTGAGGGGGAAAGAAAGAAAGAAAGAAATCAGACAATAAGAACTATCTTTGGGAGAGTGTAAATGCACTACACCACGTCACCTCTCCCTTGCTAGTCTGTGGGAGATGTTACTAGCTGACAGCAGCTCTTTCCCTCCAGGGCCTGGGAACAGACTCACAAACCTTCCCAATATCTATTTCTAGGTATAATGATGCTGGGTCTTCAGATGAAAACTATTTGCCATTCTTGGCCTAAGAGGAAATACTCAACCGCGGACTTGCATTCCCGAACTTAAGTGAAAACAAGACCAGAATATGTTTTACGGTATACTGAATTAGAACCATATATCCTGGTATACCTAATACTGACAAATACCTTAATTAAGGGATGTAAGTCACCACTATAGAACCCTATTATGCCAGTGAAATTGCTACGGTTGGAAAAAAACCCATTTAGGTTTCTGACCGTGAACATGAAGATATACTTTAAAATTTTAACTGCAGTATGATTAATAGAATTTGTTACTTGAGAGTTTTCAAAGTGGTGCAAATCTCCTCACTAGCAATATTGGCATAACACTATGGAACAAAAAAAATGTTTCTTCAAGTCAACATGAAGTTAATTCACATTTGGAGATAAGACTACCGTGACAACATGACAATTTAATGAATTTTGAACAGCTTTAGAAAGAGGATTTATTAAAAGAAAAAAAAAAGAAATGTTTTGTGATAGAAAAACAGAATACCAGAATTATCTGGACATTTTTTAACAGTCATTTGCAAGGACTTATTGTCATTTCTCTTATCATAATTTCTTTCCTTCCTTCCTCCCTCCCTTCCTTCCTTCTTTTCTCTCTCTCTCTCTCTCTCTCTCTCTTTCTTTTCATTTCTGCTACTACAGTGGTTGGAATGTTTCCCTATGGTGAAAATGAGTTTCTGTACAAGATTCAAGAAGCATACTTTTTTTTTTATTTCCTATTTTATTTTATTTATTTATTTTTAAATAGTTTATTGTCAAATTGGTTTCCATACAACACCCAGTGCTCTTCCCCATAAGTGCCCTCCTCCATCACCACCACCTCTTTTCCCCCCCGCCCCCTTCAACCCTCAGTTTGTTTTCAGTATTCAATAGTCTCTCTAGTTTTGCTCAAGAAGCATACTTAAATCCATCGGGCACAGTACCTACTAAAAATCTCCTGGAATTTTTCAGTGGTACCCTCATATTGCTTAGAATTTGGCTGTATTTGCTTCACCTTTATAATCACATGACTAGTGTGCCAGGGCAAACTTGAATTCTGTGGCCAACAAAGTCTCAGAGGAGGTTGCATCTCAGGTTCTGAAGAGGAAGACCTAACGGTGCATGGCAAATGAGATCCGACACAATATGGATACTGGCATAACTTTACAAAAAGCATGGGAAAACCTAGTCCCCAGAATCTGCCAAACCAGTGGAGTGGCTTTGGGCCAGTCACTTAACCTTTGAATCTTATTTCTCTAGTCTGTGAAACGTGATGATTGGGTTTAATGATCTCTAGGATGATTCCCTGCACCCAAATCCCTTAGTAGTGACGTGTGTGTTTTACATCTTTAGGATTCCTGTGGATGAGCATTTAAACATAGCTTTCTGTGTTTACATAGTTATGTAAGTAGGGTAGCCTTGTTGTCTTAGGGAAACAAAAATGCATGACCAGTATTAAGAACAATGCTAAGACTGATTTATTTCACTTAGCACACTACCCTGTAGGTCAATCTATGTTGTTTCAAATAACACAATCTTATCTTTCTTATGACTGTTGTGATAGTACACACACACACACACACACACACACACACACACACACCACATTTTCCTTATCCATTCATCTATTGGTGGATGCTTAGGTTGCTTCCACATATCTGGACTATTATAAATAATGTTGCAATATACAGCCATGAACATGGGTGCATATATCCTTTTGAATTACTTTTTTTTTATATCTCTGGGTAAATACACAATAGTCAAACTATTTACTGGATCATATGGTATTTCTACTTTTAATTTTTTGAAGAATGTCTGTACTGTTTTCCACAGTGGCTGTACCAACTTACGTTTCCACCAACCATGCATGAGGGTTCCTTTTTCTTCACATCCCCACCAACACTTATCATGTCTTGTCATTTTGATTTTAGCATTCTGACATATGATGTTATCTCATTATCGTTTTGGATCATTAAGTTATATGCATGAAACTAATGTAACATTGTGTGTCAACTATGCTTAAATTAAAAACAAAAGAGACTAAGGGTGACTAGGTGGCCCAGTCCATTAAGCATCCAGCTTTTGACTTCGGCTTGGGTCATGATCTCACGGCTTGTGGATTGGAGCCCTATATCAGGTTCTGTGCTTGGCATTCTCTCTTTCTCTCTGCCCCTCCCCTGCTTGTGTGCTTTCTCTCTCTCTACAAATAAATAAAGTTGAAAAAAAGATACTCAATTAAAATAAAACAAATGAAAAAGAACACTAGGACAAGCATAGTGTATGTACATGGGAATTCATTTGGGTAGTTTAACGTTGGTACGGTTGTGTTTCATGGGGAAAAGGTACTAAGGAGCTCAGCATCATTTAGAAAATAGTTCTGTGTGCACTACCTGTGGAATGAATAAAGTTTCCCTCAAAAGAAAACAATAAAATCCCTACAGGCACAAAGTGACCTATATATGTTTTCATTTGTTTGTTTATGGACAATGTAAAAAAAAGGGTAATGTACTTCTTTGATAAGGAGTCTTACCTTGTTTAGGTTGGATATGGATGGCAATTCAGATCACAGTCTTAAACCAGTCTCACAAATTTAGACAAATTAATTATTTTTTCTCTATTTCTGGTTCATCAGTTAAATTTTGTTTTGTTTTTGTTTTTTATTTTGGAGACAGAGAGAGTGAGCAGGACCTAGAGAGAGGGGCAGAGCGAGAGAGAGAAAGAATCCTAGGCAGCCTCCACGGATTGAGCATGGAGTCCAACATGGGGCTCAATCCCTTGACCCTGGGATCATGACCTGAGCTAAAATTAAGAGTTGGTTGCTCAACCAACTGACCCACCCAGGTTCTCCCATCAATTGAATTTTGAAGGCTTAGTGTTTACTTTTTAGTACTGTCTAAAAGGAAATAATTCAGCAGAATGATTAGGGCACAAAAACTCTAGAGTCAGACAGAACTGGATTTGAATCCCAGCTCTGTGACTTCCCTCCTGTGTATCCTTGGGAAAATACTCTCTCTGCACTCAGTTTCCTAATCTATGAGGAGAGGGCATGCAGTGGTAGAAATCTTCCCTTCTTTTGCCTTTGTTTTTCACCTTCTTTCGGAACTCCTCTGTTTTGTAGGGACTCTCATTCCATGTGGTTAGTTCACACAGAGGCTGAATCCATTCTGTCCTCTCCATATGGTTGGGTATGACTTGAACCTGGTTAACCACATTACCCTCCTCCCTAATCAGTATCAACTTCAGGGATAAGCAGATGACCCAAGGCAGCCAATCAGACAACTGTCTGTGATTTCATGCCCATAGATGTAGGGAAGATGCCCCCTTGCTGCCTGGGTTGCTAAGGAGCACAATACAAGTTTGGGTCTGTTGATGTTCACCACAATAGCTATACAAAGAGAAAATTCTGGAGATACAGAGGTAGGGATAAGGATGGGATATAGAGGCAGTCATCAGATCTTGGCAGGCCTCATGTGACCGGTCAAGGGTACTAGATAGGCAAGAAATGGCTCCCAGGAGCACAGCAGTAATGTGGATGGTAGGACACAGAGAGGGGGACAGATGGTACAAAGGGCAGGTGTGGAAGAAATGGCCAGGGCACTTTCCTCAGTTGGGATACAGGTTGCCTGCACACGCAACAGCAGAAAAAAACAATGCCTTGGACAAGATCAAGAGTTACTTCTCTCTTATATAAAATGCTCTGAAGATAGGCAGCCAGGGACTGGTGAGGATCCCTGGCTGTCAGAGCACAAGTCCCCTTCCAGGGCACTATGTAGACCTCACTTGATATTTGCAAAACACGGCTGTGGAGCCCGAGTCATTGAGTTGGTGTTCCAGGTAGCAGGTTAATGGAAGGAATTGAAGGAGGGTTCTTTTACATCTTATTGTCTAAAGTGTGGTCATTTGTTCATACCTACCTGCAAGGGAGATTGGAAACTGTGTATTTTGGTGGGCAGCAGTGTGTCTAGTTAAAACTCAGCATTATATGCATTATATTACCAAAGAGGAGATACCCTGGATATTGAGAAGGACTGAGCAGTCCCGGGCATGGCACTGGAGGGATGAAGCAGGAGCGCAGGGATGAGGCTCAGAGAGCAAAGCCATCTGTCATTGCTCAAAGGGAGGAAGCAAGAACAACTTGACGTGTACAAGCAACAACAGTAACATAGGCAAGACCACACTCATGTATCCAATTGTGTATTTTCTGTGTTGCATAAAGATCTGCATGCATATAAACCTGTGCACATGCACACATATCACACAAAGGATCATAAATATTGTACTATAGTTCTAGATAGTTTGGTCACAGAGATCAATAATAAATATGAAGCAGCCCCTGTCAATTCTAAAATTCAGATGATTCAGCTTTCTCTTTAATAATTATAAAACCAGAAACATCCTTATACATATTTTAATTTTATTTTTGTTTTTTAAGTTTATTTTATTTATTTTGGGAAAGAGAGACTGAGCACAAGGGGAGGGGAGGGGCAGAGAGAGACGGGGCGGGGGGAGAGAGAAAGAGAGAGAGAATTCCAAGTAGGCTCTGCGAAGAGCCCTATGCAGGGCTCAAACCCACAAAATGTGAGATCACAACCTGAGCAAAAATCAAGAGTTGGAGGCTTAACTGACTGAGCCACTCAGGCGTCCCTCTTTATACATATTTTTAAACATGAATTCCTGAGCTAATACTCCTTACAAACGTTTTTAAGCTCAGGGGAACTCTGAATATTCTATGATGTCAAAGGATGTTTGGAGATTTGGGAATTTTTAAGAGCTAAGATTTAAATGTTTTGAGGTGATAGTCAAACTAAGTATAGCCATTAAATCACTGTTTTGGACACTGTCTGTCAGTCAGAGACTGGTTTTCGGATGCCCAGGAGGACAGGTCATTAAAATAAATATTCCCGAGGGTTTTAGCATCAGCAAAGAACAAACTTATGAAATCTATGACACCGTTAGATTTCCATCTGTTGCAGGGGCCCCTGACGATACATGTGGGGTTATCCAGGCACTATTTCAAAATGATGTGAGTTGTAGCGACTGTTAATCATCTGCAGACTCACTATGCAAGGGGGACACATGCCAGGTGCAACATAGCAGATGCGGTTCCCAATTTACTGGGATCATGTCACAATTCATTTACATTATGGCAGTCTGGTGTTCAAAATCTGCTCGAAACTAGACAAACATATGCTGGCTGGCTGCTAGGTAAGCATGTTTCTCAGGGTAATATATTATACCTAGCAGGTTGCTGGGTAAATTAATGGATTCCTGATCTGCAAGAATCATTTGGAATTGTCTCTGGACATCTATGTCAAAACCTGAACGTGCTGCAGAGTACAGGAGGCTGAAACTCACAGGCTCGCCAGGACCGCGACAGAGCATTCCACATTTGATGCTAATATATTGTAAAGTATGTGCTAGTGAATTACAAATGGTGTCACACAGTCTGTGCACGTTGTCATGTTAATTCAAGATTTCAGAATTTCAAGATGCCTTTTCAATATGACTCAAGTGTATAAATATTAAGGAGGCATTAACCTTTATCAAAATGATTTTTCTGGCGTTTAAAAGATCAAAATTTAACACAACAGGGCACACACTTGGACTTTGGTGTGAAGTGGTTGATGAGAAGAACAGGATGTGTCCCAAAATTGTTCATGTAAAAACTGCGAAACCTTTCATTTGCACTTCTTTGGGAATAGCAAGACTGGGAATGGGAGCTGGGGGAGGAGGACGGTTCGAGTAGTGAGAAAAGAGTAAATTGAAGGATGTCAGTTCTTTAATTAACATGCTGCTTGTCATCTTCTAGCACAGAGAATAACAAAACCCTGCAGGCACCAAATAAAATGAGCCTTAGAGAGGTTTCTCATCCTAGGCAACCTACAGAGTTTGTGTCAATTTGGAGTCACTGATGCAAACATTTTGTTCAAATACTTCATTTGTGTTCGAGCTGCGTGGCATCAGCAAGAATGTTTTCAAGGTCAAATGAATATTTTGATAAGTCAGACTGTGGGATTCCACGAACCGGCCTCCTTGACGCTGATCAGGGACTTGGGTGAAGCAAATTGGAGCTTAAACTCAAGTCCTCAGACCGGTGATATCTTACATAGCTATCAACTGCTTTCCAAAAAAAAAAAAAAAAAAAGTGCTTTCTCTCTTGCAGGATTTGCAACTGAAGTCAATCAGTTCCAGCCTCAGGGAAGCCCAGACCAGAAGAGAACAAAACAGTAAAACTACTTATTTTTGTCTTACCTTGTCAGAATCTTCAATTTGGAAGCAAAGGTTTGGGGCGGCTTCATGACCACTGTGTCATTCCCCGTACCATTAGGGCAGCAATCACATTGAACTTGTTTACGGCCATGTCCCCATTTTCTGGTCCAGTGCCTGGCACATGGAAAAGTTCTCAATAAATATTTGTTGAACAAAAAATAAATATCGAGTCACACAGTTAAAACTACAGCTTCAAATTAACTTAGAAAACATCCCAGGGACTATAAGCAATAATCAAAATCTTGTATTTTATTATGACCCATGTCCCAGAAGCTTCTTAAGGGACTTGTGAATTTCTAAAATGCTAAGCTTTCTTTTTTTTTTTTTTCAAGGAATCTTTGCTTGTGTTTCTGGCTTATATGCAAACAAATAATTGAGGTATTTGTCAACTCTGGACTGTAGAAAATGAGTCCAAATTGTAAGAGCTTCCGTTTAATTTTTTTTATTTTTTTAAATTTATTTTTTATTTAGTTTTGAGAGACAGAGAGAGACAGCACAAGCAGGGGAGGGTCAGAGAGAGAGGGAGACACAGAATCCAAAGCCATCTCCAGATTCTGAGCTAGCTGTCAGCACAGAGCCCGACGCAGGGCTTGAACCCATGAACCGTGAGTTCATGACCTGAGCTGAAAATCAGACTGAGCCACCCAGAGGCCCCTAAGAACTTCAGTTTTAAAACAAAGAAGATGGACTCTGTGGGGAAATAATATAAATTGTGGGACATTTTATGTTGAATGAAAAAATATTGTGGGTCATTTTAAATTGTGATTACATAAACAATTCTAATGGTGTACCACCTCATGGAAGAAAAATCTATTTTACCCAACATTTTCATCTCCGTTTGGAAGGGAAGTCCCTTCATGAAACTAACCTACAAGGCAGCCACTAGGGGGCACCATTAGTGCGATCATAGCACTGGGGGGCGGGGCTCTGCTTTCTGTCATACTGCGTAACATTTCGGTTTGGGCACCTCAGGTTGAACTCTGAGTGGAGTTCAAAATAGATTTATTTGGGAAAGAGTGGGGAGAGTGAGTGATAGTTTCACTTCTAAATAAAAACACAGTGGGGGTAAAGTCTAGGCTGACTTTATTTTCCCCACATCCCACTCCTAAGTACTGCCATCACCAATCAAATCAGTTTCATTCTTACCCAGTTTATAATTCCAAAGGGGATGTCAAGTCATTTGCTGGAGCACCTCCTATATTTTAAATGTTTAATACTTAATTCAATTTGTAAACAGTTGCTTTGGCCCTGACTGCTATTTATTGCCCAGAATGTTATATAAATGAGCCAAGTCTGTGGGTATTGACCCCTCGGTTGTTTATTACTTCCCTGTAGATTGAGATCTGTTAGTTCAAAAACCTACTTGCATCCCATCAAAATTTTACACATCCAATTATTTAAAAAATAGCCCAGACAAGCAGATCTTTAGCCATTGAGAGCCTGACTGCTTTGCATACCTGGTGAAATCTGACCCTACATCTGCTGGCCATTGATGAGGTAGAACCTTCTGGTTGTAAGCTACTATGGCCCTTCAGAGGTCTCTGACCCAAAGACATACCACCTGGTCACAGAAGCCCCCTCTCCAGTCCTCTCCTTCCTTGGGAGTTCCCTGGCCCTCCTGCCCTCTGGATGCTTGCCTCCACACTGTAACGTCCGGACATTCTCCCGGAGTGAGGAATTTCCATTCTCATGCAGCCCTGTCCAAGCGCTGTCCACGCGAGGCTACAGCAAGAAGATAACTGTCCATGAACCAGGCAGCAGGCTCTTACCAGACACCAAATCCTCCCATGCCTTGGTCTTGGACTTCTTAGACTTCAGTACTGTGAGAAATAAGTGTTTGTGGCTTAACCCACCCAAGCATGGTATTTTTGTTCCAGCAGCTGAACAGACTAAGACAACAGTCATCATAGAAAAAAGATCACAGCCATGGCTTGGAGAAGTGGGAGCGTGAGGGATACTTGAGGAGCAGGGAACAGTTCAGTTGATTGAAATCATACAACACATCCAGGGAAAGACTGAGAGAAAAGTTTTAAAAGTGTGTTTGGTCACATTTATAAGGCTCTTGAACACCAGGGCCCTGAATGCTATTGATTTTGGTTGACAGTGGGGGGGTCCCTGAAGGCTCTTGAGTGAGACAGTGATGCCGTGGGAGCTGTGTGCCTGTGAGATTTATCTGGAAAGTGTGAAGTCTGGACTGAAGAGAGGAAAGACAGGAGATTAGAAAGATACCACTTCAGGGGCTTTGCAGTAATCCGGCAAGATAATGAAAGTCTGAATGAAAGTCGTAGAAGGGAAGATGCCAAAGACATTCAGAGGATATTGATCATTTCTGCAGCCATAATACCGATGATACCATCCTAAGTGTCTCATTCCTGTCTGTTTTAATCATCAATGTTACAGGTAGCTAGGAGCAAAGTGGCCTTGATTATAGCATCATCATATTTCTTCACACTGAACACATCAAAATACTCACAAAGAGATCCTGAGCTTCCCAGAAATACACAGTGTGCATAGGTAATTTACCAAACTGATCGAATGAAACACTCTAATAGAATAAAAACAAAATGGTTAACTAAAGAGCCTTGTTGGCTGGAAACAGCAACTTCCCCTAAAGACACTTATTTAATTAAGAATGAAGTTCATAAGTTCATGTGTTGATTTCTATAAAATAGATTTGCATTTTTTCCCAAAATACCCATTACCCTCATAAGGTAATAAAAATCCAGGTTAAAAATTTCATTGAGAAGGAAATAATCAAAAACACTGGACTTTTTCAGTGTATGTGAAGCAATTATCTCAAATTAATATTAGTTGCCCAGGTGCTGCCAAAAGTGCCCAAGCAACTGCAACATGAACTGCAATCATGGGGCGCCTGGGTGGCTCAGTCGGTTAAGGGTCTGACTTCAGTTCAGGTCATGATCTTAAGGTTCGTAAGTTCAAGCCCCCACATCAGGCTCTGTGCTGACAGCTTAAAGCCTGGAGCCTTCCTCAGATTCTGTATCTTCCTGTCTCTCTGCCCCTCTCCTGCTCACAGTCTGTCTCTCAAAAATGAATAAACATTAAAAAAAAACTACAGTCACAAAAGAGAATGGGTGTTTTGTTTTTAAATTTAAATTTTTAAAAAATTTATTTTTGAGAGAGAGAGACAGACAGAGAGACAGAGACAGAGACAGAGCACAAACAGGGGGAGGGGCAGAGAGAGAGATGGAAACACAGAATCTGAAGCTGGCTCCAGGCTCTGAGCTGTCAGCACAGAGCCTGATGCGGGACTTGAACTCAGGAGTTGTGAGTTCATGACCTGAGCCAAAGTCAGATGCTTAACCGACACGGAGCTCCATCTCAGGGCCATGAGACCATGATCTGAGCCAAAATCAAGAGTCGGATGCTTAACCAAGTAAGCCGTTAGAGAGTCAGCAGGGGTGGGGCTCGGCTCCTCTCTTGGAACTCTAGAAGTCGTAGATGGCTCGCAAGCTGTTTTGGTGGCAGAGGACCGAGGGCCGCTCTGCTGCACACAGTTTCTATGAGCACAGCTCCTGGGAGAGGAATGTGTGAATGTTTCCCATGACAGGGATGTGGGCCCTATGAGTGCACTCGAGTCAGCGGGAGAACGTTTTCCATCTTTTCTGCTAGGGACGTTGGAGGAGGATCCCCTCAGACACCTGCCAGTGGGTGGCTGGCCACGGCTTCACTGTGGGAAAGGAGAGAGTTTTAAGTTTAAATCAAGTTTAGAGAGTATTTACAATGTTGAATTCACGCTGTGTTTGCATTTTAAGGTGACGTTTGAACTTTGTAATAGTTAAGAGAGACCCCCAGATGATGGGCTCTCCAGGAGTCTTCATCCTGGAAACTTGGCCAGGAAGGGCATGGCACAAGGAGTACACAGCGCCTTGCCTCCCAATAACCAGGATGCTGGTAAGTAACGAGACTCTGGGACTCTGCTACGGCTGACTCAAAAAACAAAAACAAACAAAAAGAAAACAAGAAAAACCCCAAAACAAAACAAAAAACAACACAACAACAACAACAACATGAAAACAAAAAAAAAAACCCCAAACAACAACAAAAACGCAAGTGCTTTGGCAACTATGTTTTCAAAAGGTAGCAGCGGAAGTGTGAACTCTTGTGTGTGAAGCTCGCTTCCTCCCAAAGCTGGCACAGGGCTACCTGCCTGATGGAATCTGTGGCGTCTGGGCATGTAGTCTTAGCTCTGTAGGCTCAAGCAGGTCACAAGCACCTTCCTTTTAGGAGTCAGCATGGAGCTGAGCAAGCCAGTGTGCAATGATGGCCACAGTCCCTACACCACACCCCTGGCAGTTTATATCCCGAGTAGATTCACTCCATAAGTGTGTCTACTCCAGAGGTAGGAATAATAATCGATTCATGGCCTCAGCAAACACTTTAAATCCAACAGTCAGTTACCCAGGAGTGAGGTCCCTCTGTCTCCTGCTAAGTGGCTACCTTTCCCCTGATGGCCCCCCCTTTCCTTGAGCACTGGAGCTTCTCCCCAGAGGTCTCACCCTCATCAGAGCCTGTTCATATCTTACTCAAACTTTGGGGTTTCCCTGCAGTGCTACCTCCCCAAGGAGGCTTTCTGTAGCTTTGTTTTGAATTCCCTCTTCTCTGCAATTTTTAGCACATCCTGTTCAGAACACCAGTTTTATATGGAACTGTGTAAGCATTGGATTTGTTTGCTAATTTCTTCCTTCATCCATTCAACAAATGTCTAAGAAGCCCATACAAGGAGCTTTGCTGGGTGCCAGGTGGTAAATAAGACTGTTGTCCCTGTCTTTCTAAAGTTTACAGACAAGGATGGAGGAGGCAAACATTAAACAAAAAACAAACGTGAATAGAGAATCACAGACTGCGTAAGAGCTGCGAGAGAAAATGTCAGCTATAAAAAAATCAGATGTGTTGAAAGAGTAAGTCAGGGGTCTATCTTAAACGAGGTGTTTGGAGAAGGGTCCCTGAGGAAGTAAAAACTCAAACAGGAAGTATAAGCAGGGGTGAGTCTGGGGAACAGGAGGCGGAAAACATTCCTGGTAGAAAGGATCATATGTTTAAAGGCCCTGAGTCAGGAAAGCGATCAAAGCATTTCAGCAGTGGAGAGGATAAGGATGTTTGGGACCTGTGGCAGGGGGCGGGGCAGGAGTGAGACAAGGTGAGAAATCTAGGCAGATTGCATGGGGCCTTCCACGTTGTATTAACAGCTTTGGATTTAAAGTTAAGGATATTGGAAAATTTGGAAGGATTTATAGCAGAGCAGTACTATGACCCAATTAAGGTTATAAAAAAACACCCAAGTTTCTCAGTAGAAAATGGATTGCAGAAGAGCAAGGGTAGAAGAAAAGAAACCCTAGGGAGCAATTACAAAAGCCCAGACCAGAAGTCATTGTGGGCCACCCCCTCATGGTGGATTCAGGGGAGACAAAATGAATGGTTTATAATTGAGACCATGAGCTTTGTGTCTTTTGTGCATACCGGGCATCTTGCTTAGTAAAAACCTATAGCTATGCTCAGTAAGTAAATATAATGAATCAATACAGTAATTAGTTAATTAATTACATGCTGTTTTAATCTTTTAAAAAGAAGAGCTGATCTATACTGTTAACCAGATCAAACATTTCACAACAGCCGAGGAAGCAATTATAGAGACACATAGTCAATCTGGTCTGTTTGCTAAGAAGACAGACTTGTTGCATGTCTGGCTATATTAACAACTAAATAATACTGACCACATGGTTACCCAGAGTTACGTTAGTCACTGCACTAGTCCAAGAGAAAATCGATTCCATTTAGGTCAATTTAATTGTTCATTAGATAGAGCTTTGAGTGCACAGCTTAGAGTATTAGAATACACAGCAGTCATTCCTAAATATTTCTTAATTTCATAAAACAATATTTTTTTCCAAAATTGGGGGAACAGCTTCATAATATTGATACCTCTTGGGTTGTCAAGAATGAATATTAAAACAAACAGCTATTCGCAAGGTTAGGGTTTCTTAGCTGCAAGCAACATAAACAAATCCCGGCTGATTTAAAGAAGAAAGAATTTCTAGTGAGGAATTTTGTGGCTCATAGAACCTCCAGCATGGCTGGGGGCTTTGGGCCAAACTAACAGGAACGCTCCCCAGATCTTTGATATGATGTGACACCACTGTCACTGCCACAGTGCCATAGGTTAACTGCTAATATCACCACTGGTGCCACTGGATGTCTCCACTGACACATGGCCCTTGGAACCAGGTATAATTTGCCACTGCTGTCACTCACCCCCATGGTGGATCCTGTGCGGCCCTTGCCTCTTCATAATGTTGCTCTCAAACTCAAAGTGTGGGGTAAACTTATCACCCGTGGGGCATAGCTCAGGGGCTCAGGTCCCCCCTGCAAGGTAGGTGAGAAAGTGGACTTCTAGGTTTGGAGGAAGTCTGTGCTTCGCCTAAAGATTTATGAAGTGCAGAATTTCCCAAACATAAGAATAGAGTTTAGATATTGGGATCCTAAAAAAGAGTGACAACTACTATCTATTATGATGCGGATCAGTTTAGAATAGAGGGGGGGAAAAGCTTTTTTTTTTTTTTGAGAGGGAGAGAGAAGGTGCAAGTGAGTGAGGGGCAGAGAGAGATAGGGCTGGGGTGGGGTGAGGGGAAGAATCCCACGAAAGGCAGAGACAGTGAGAGGGAGGGAGGGAGAGAGGGAGCGCGAGAAGCAGAGCTCACCTGAAGCAGGGCTCCAGCTCACCTTGAGCTCACTGCACATGGGACTCAAACTCATAAACCATGAGATCATGACCTGAGCCGAAGTCCGATGATTAACACTGAGCCATCCAGGTGCCCCAGAAATAAGACATTGAGTACCAAACTATGAAAAGGGGCAAGTTGCAGTATATAGGACAGCCCATTAGTGGAAAAAAGTTTTTTTTTTAATAGAAAAGTCACCATATTGTCCTCCCTGTTTTCGTTTCTGTTTTCACGGTGAAACGTTGCCTTGTGGCAGCTTGGTTCCCAGAACTGTTCTGGGAACCCATGTATGGAGAGGACTTGGCTTCAGAGTAGCGGATGTGGTCTTTGCATTTCAGCTCCATGAGTCAGCAGTTGTACAACCGCAGGTAAGTTCAATCTGAGATTTAAGGTCATCCTTTGTGAAATGGAGACCATAATTCCTAGCTTAGTTGTTGGGTGAATGAAATGAGACAAGAAATGTGAATGTTGAGCAGGAAACCTAGAACATAAGAGCCAGGGGGGAGGTCCTCCTCTTCTGTTCTTAGCATGTGGTTCTGTAATGGCATTTGCATCCTGCACTAGAACATGGAGTGTTAGCCTCTTGCAGGCATGGACTGAGCTGCTGCTATTTACTGTTGAATCTTCAGCACCTAGCACGATGCTTGCCTACATCATAACTATATAACTGCTCAGCTGCTTGCCAAAGAAACAAGTAGCCCTTACTTAAAGGATTCCTGATTAGATGAAGTAACAATGTGAAGCATGTGGCATCATCCTTGGAAGAGTAGTTATTCGATAGAAATGTGAATTCCCAGCTTCCATCTGTAGTAAGAGACAACTAGGTTATTTGAGCCAACACTCCTTCTAGGGTCTGTTTTTTATTTTTTAATTACTTATTTTTGGTGAGGGAGGAGTAGAGAGACACAGAGAGGGAGACACAGAATCTGAAGCAGGTTTCAGGCTCCGAGCTGTCAGCACAGAGCACAACACAGGGCTCAGACTCAAGAACTGCAAGATCATGACCTGAGCAGAAGTCAGATGCTTAGCTGACTGAGCTACACAGATGCTTAGCTGACTACCCCTCTAGAATTTTTTTAATGTGGTAAAATACATATAAAATTTGCCATCTTACCCATTTTTTTAAATGTTAGAAGTGGGGGAGAGGGGCAGAAGGAAAGGGAGGAAGAATCTTAAGCAGGCTCCACGCTCACTGCGGAGCCTGACAAAGGGCTTGATTTCACAAGCCTGGGATTATGACTTGAGCTGAAATCGAGAGTGGGATGCTCAACCAACTCAGCCACTCACATGCCCCTTACCCAATTTTTAAAAAAATGTTCTATTTATTTTTGATACAGATAGAGACAGAGCATGAGAGGGGGAGGGGCAGAGAGAGAAGGAGACACAGAACCGGAAGCAGGCTCCAGGCTCTGAGCTAGCTGTCAGTACAGAGCCTGATGCAGGGCTTGAACCCACGAACCTGAGATCTGACCTGAGCCGAAGCCGGAGGCTTAACCGACTGAGCCACCCAGGCGCCCCTCACATGCCCCTTACCCAATTTTAAGTGTGATGTTCAGTGGTATTAAGTACATTCACACTATTTTGCAATCATCATCACCACCCATTTCTGGAACTCTCCTTTAATTTTAAGATTTTACGCTTTAGAGCAGTTTTAGGTTTACAGTAAAATTGAAAGGAAGGGAGCTTTCTCATAAACGCTGTCCACACACATACATGGTCTCTCCCATCATCAACATCACTAAAAACTGGTACTTTTTTAAAATTTTAACTAAGGATGAATCTACATTGACACATGATAATCACCCAAAGTCTGTAGTTTACTTCGGGGCTCATGCTTGTGTTGTATAGTCGATGGGTTTGGACAAATGTATAATGACATATTCCATCATTATATCATACAGAGTATTTTCAGTATTCTAAAAATCCTCTGTGCTCTGTCTATATATCTCTACTTCCCCACCCCTGGCAACCACTGACCTTTTTAATGTCTCCAAAATTTTACCTTTTCTGGATTATCATGCAGTAGAAATAGTATAGTATGTAGCCTTCCTAAATTGGTTTCTTTCACTAAGAAATATGCAATTATGGTTCCTCCTTGTCTTTTTATGGCCTGACAGATCATTTCGTTTTAGTGCTGAATAATATCCCTGGGAGTACCACAGTTTAGACATTCACCAGCAGAAGGACATTCCAAGTCTTGGCAATTATGAATAAAGTTGCTACAAACATTCATTGCACATTTGTGGATGGATAGAAGTGTTCAGTATCTTTGGGTAAGTACCAAGGAACATGATTGCTGGATTGCATGTTTAGTTTTGTAAGAAATCTCCAAATAATCTTCTGAACTGGCATTGGATTCCCACCAGCAATGAGTGAGAATTCCTGTTGCTCTGCATCCTCGCCAGCATTTGGTGCTGTCAGTGCTCTGGATTTCAGCCATTCTAATAGGTGTGTAGTGGTATCTCATTGTTTTATTATTTTTTTTACTAAAATTTTTTTTTAACATTTATTTATCTTTCAGAGACAGAGAGAGACAGATCATGAGCAGGGGAGGAGCAGAGAGAGAGGAAGACACAGAATCAGAAGCAGGCTCCAGGCTCTGAGCTGCCAGCACAGAGCCCAATATGGGGCTCGAACCCACAAACTGTAGATCATGACCTGAGCTGAAGTCAGAGGCTCAACCGACTAAGCCACCCAGGTGCCCCATGGTGTCTCATTGTTTTAATTTGCATTTAGTGGAGCATCTTTTCATGTGCTTATTTGCCATTTGTGTATTGCCTTTGTTGGGTGTCTCTTAAGCTGTGTTCAAGGGACCAGGCAAGCCTGGGGGGGTCCTCCTCCTCCTCCAGTTCAGCTCCTCCTCCTCTCAGACACTTATTTCACCCAGTGTTATACTCTCCAGCTCCATCTGTGTCATTGCAAACAGCAAGATTTCACTCTTTTTATGGTTGAATAGTATTCCATTACTATGGAATACACACACACACACATTTATATACACATTCCATCCATCCACAGACACTTGGGCTGCTTCCACAGTTCGCTATTGTAGATAATGCTGCTATAAACATGGGGTCCAAGTATCCTTTTGAATTAATGTTCTTGTATTCTTTGTATAAATATCTGTCAGGGCAGTTTCTGGATCATAGGGTAGCTCTGTTTTAACTTTTTGAGAACCTCCATAGTGTTTTCCAGAATGGCTGCACCAGTTTACATTCCCATGCTTGGGGCAAAGATAAAATAGTCATGATCTTGGCCTCAGAAGCAGATTTGCCATGAAGTTAATGAAACAAGCTTTAAGGCCTCTCATTTATATCAACGTTTTCTAAGGCCCAGGAAGGGGCATAGAAATGCAGAAATGCAAAAATGTTTCAGGTTGAAAATAAAGATTCCTACATTCCTAAAAAAAAAAAAACAAAAAGACTGGTTGTTCTGCAGCCTTAGTCAGCAAACTGGTTTTAAACCCCTGTTTAGTACATCAAGGACAACTTGTCTCCGTGAACACTCTTTTGTTATTTTTTCCTTTTTTTAGAGAGAGAGAAAGAGAGAGAGCAGGGGGAGGGGCAGAGGGGGAGGAAAAGAGAGTCTTAAGCTCCATCAATTCCCTTGCTGGGCTCCATGCTGTATGTGGAGACTGCTTAAGATTCTCACTCTCACTCTCCTTCTTCCTCTCTTCTCTGCTCATACTCTCTAAAAAAATTTAAAAATATATTTAAAATCCAAAATATCAGTCACTGTATTATTTATAAATGGACAAAAGGATTCAGTTACAAGGAAAAATATTCAGGTGAGATTTTTTTATATGTTGTTTTAAGGGGATACATCAAAAACTTGTGGGTACAGAACATTTGAAGATAAAAGACTTTGAAAATATATACTTTGTAAAATACCACAGGAAGCTAGTGCAGCCACATTAGTATCAGAAAAACAACTACTGAAGATAGAGGATGATTTCATACTGATAAAAATATTTTTTCCAATAAAAATATAAATTGTAAATTTATGTACACTGATCAACACATCCAAAAAAGCAAACAGGCAAGCTAAAATTGGAGCAGTGCAAAGAGAAATACACAAAACTACAATCTTAGCAGACAATTTTAATCCACTTGTCTCAGTAAATAAGCAGATAAATCAATGGAAAAAGCAAGAATATAGAGAATTTGTAGAATACAATGAACAAACTAGGCTTAACCCAATTGTGTAGAACACTGAAAAATGCTGTGGCTAATAAATGATGGTGTAGATATTTCTGTGGAGAACTTTTTACCAATAAATTTAAAAATTTAGAACAAAAGCAATTCCTAGAAAAATAGTTGCCAAACCTATTCAAAAAGGAATAATGTGAAAAACCTGAGTTTCGATGTGTGATCAAAAATTTCCCACATAGGAAAATGCTGACCTAGATGGCTTTATCAGTGAGTTCTACCAAACATTCAAAGAATAAATAAAACTGATCTCATCTGAGGTTGAAATTTTTAAAAACAGATACACTCTTTTACGCTTTTACAAGCTTAGGAAAACTTTGAAACCAAAACCTGACAAGAAGAGTATGGGAAAAGAAAATTATGGGCCAATTTACTCAAGAAGTTGTATATAAACAAAAATAAACAAAATATGTAATGGATAATACACTATTACCAGATTGGCTATGTTAGGAATGGAAGATTGGTTTATAGAATACCAATTTAGTAATAGATCATCTCATAGTTGCAGAAAAGCATATTTTTTAATTAGGTGTAAAGTAGTAGGAAGTTTATATAACTTGTGATTTTTATCCCCAAAACTTCTGAGATTAAAAGAGAATTTCATTCTGGCAAAAAATATTCTGATACATAATAACCTCCCAAACTCTCCAGTAAAGATTATGCCTAATAATCATACCTAATAATTAAAAATCTTTCCTTTTGACTCAAGAAACAACAAATGTTGGCAAGGATGTGGAGAAAAAAGAAACCACATGCATTGTTGGTGAGAATGCAAACTGGTGCAGACACTGCGGAAAACAGTATGGAGTTTTCTCAAAAGATTAAAAAATAGAAATATCTTACAATGCAGTAGGCTATGGGTGTTTCTCCTAAGAATATGAAAACACTAATTCGAAGAGATATACAAACCTTTATGCTTATAGTAGCATTATTTACAACAGCTAAGATATGGAAGCAGTCCAAGTGTCCATTGACAGATGATTAGATGAAGAAGATGTGATATATACTCAATCAAAAAAGGGAATGACATCTTGGCCATTTGCAACAACATGGATGGAGCTAGACAGTATTACTCTAAGTGAACTATGTCAGTCAGAGAAGGACAAATAGCCTATGATCGCACTCATACGTGGAATTTAAGAAACAAAACAAATGAGCAAAAGGAAAAAAGAGAGAGGGGCAAAACAAGAAACAGACTCTTTTTTTTAAATTTTATTTTTCAGGAATAAAATTTAGTGATTTATCACTTATATATAACACCCAGTGCTCATCCCACAAGTGCCCTCTTTAATGCCCCTCACCCATTCTGCCCATCCCCCCACCCAACACCTCTCAGTTTGTTCTCTGCATTTAAGAGTCTCTTATGGTTTGTCTCCCTCTCTGTTTTTATATTATTCTTGCTTCCCTTCCCTATGTTCATCTATTTTGTATCTTAAATTCCACATATGAGTG
>NC_043710.1:72322323-72406052 GCF_006229205.1 Suricata suricatta | reverse complement strand
ATACATACATATACCACATCTTCTTTATCCATTTATCAGTCGATAGACATTTGGACTCTTTCTATACTTTGGCTATTGTTGATAGTGCTGCTATAAACATTGGGGTAAAAGTGCCCCTTTGAATCTACACTCCTTTGGCTAAAAATACCTAGTAGTGCAATTGCTGGGTCCTAGGGGAGTTCTATTTTTAATTTTTTGAGGAACCTCCACACTGTTTTCCAGAGTGGCTGCACCAGTTTGCATTCCCACCAGCAATGCAAAAAAGATCCTCTTTCTCTGCATCTGTTGTCGCCTGAGTTGTTAACTTTAGCCATTCTAACAGGTGTGAGGTAGTGTCTCATTGTGGTTTTGATTTGCATTTCCCTGATGATGTGTGATGTTGAGCCTCTTTTCATGCATCTGTTGGCCATTTGGATGACTACCTTGGAAAAGAGTCTATTCATGTCTTCTGCCCATTTCTTAACTGAATTATTTGTTTTTTGGGTGTTGAGTTTGATAAGTTCTTTATAGATTTTGAATACTAACCCTTTATCTGATATGTCATTTGCAAATATCTTATCCCTTTCCATCTGTCGCCCTTTAGTTTTGCTGACTGTTTCCTTCGCTGTGCAGAAGCTTTTTATCTTGGTGAGGTCCCACATTTTTGCTTTTGTTTCCCTTGCTTCAGGAGATGTCAAATAGGAAGTTGATGGTTATATTAGTTTAGTAATAAAATGGCTGGGGCCAAAGAGGTTGTTGCCTGTTTTTTCTAGGATTTTGATGGCTTCCTGTTTTACGTTTAGGTCTGTCATCCATTTTGAGTTTGTTTTTGTCTACAGTAAGAAAGTGGTCCAGTTTTATTCTTCTGCATATTGTTGTCCAGTTTTCCCAACACCATTTGCTGAAGAGACTGTCTCTTTTCCATTGGACAGTCTTTCCTGCTTTGTCAAAGATTAGTTGGCCCTATGTTTGTAAGTCCATTTCTGGGTTTTCTATTCTGTTCCATTGACCTATGTGTCTGTTTTTGTGCCAGTACCATACTGTCTTGATGATAACCACTTTGTAATACACCTTGAAGTCTGGGATTGTGATGCCTCCTGCTTTGATTTTATTTTTCAGGATTGCTTTGGCTATTCACGTTCCATACAAATTTTAGGATTGTCAGTGAAGAATGCTGGTGTTATTTTGATAGGAATTGCATTGAACATGTAGACTGCTTTGGGTAGTATTGACATTTTAACAATCTTTGTTCATCCAATCCATGAGCATGGAAAGTTTTTCCATTTTTTTGTGTGTGTCTTCAATTTCTTTCATAAGCTTTCTATAGTTTTCAGTGTGTAGATTTTTCACCTCTTTGGCTAAGTTTATTTGTAGATATTTTATGGTTTTGGGTGCAATTGTAAATAGGATCAATTCCTTGATTTCTCTTTCTGCTGCTCCAAGAAACAGACTCTTAACTACAGAGAACAAACTGATGGTTACCAGAGGGAGATGGGTGGGGGTATGGGTGAAATAGGTGATAGGGATTACGGAGTGTATTTGTGATGAGCACTAGATGATGTATGGAAGTGTTAAATTATTATGCTATATACCTGAAACTAACATAACACTCTATGATAGCTACACTGCATTAAAAATTTTAAAATAAAAATAAAAATAAGCTTTTCTTTTGAGATAAGCAACAATCCAAGAATGTGCCGTCAGTACTTCTATCTCACTTTGTACTGGGGTTCCTTGTGAGAGCAGTCACACAAACAAGAAAAATGAAAAAAATAGAGATTTTTATGGATTGAAGTTGCCATTATTCACCAATAATATGAATAAATATATGCATTGAAAATCCAAAATCATCTACAGAGTTGTTATTATTAATAAGAAGGCTAGCAAGCTAGCTGGATGTAAAATCAACTTACAGAACCAGCACATGTCAGCCCTGGAAGTATAGAATATCCCAACTGTCTGCTAATAATAGAAAGGATAAATAAATGATGCTGTAGTTATACAATGGTTTATATACAACAATAAAAATGAATGAATTATAGGTAGATGCAAATTTATGGGTGAATTTCATATGTGTAACATTAAACAAATAACAAGACTCAAAAGAATCATAACATATATTACAATTCTGTTTATAAGCAGTTCACAACCCGACATGCATTATGCTAAGTGAAAGAAGCCAGTATATATTGTGTGGTTCTGTGTATGTCAAAGACTATTGGAAGCCAGACCAACTTACAGTGATAGAAAGTAGATTAATGGTAGTCTGGGGTTGGGACTAAGAAGGCTTACTGCAAAGGGACATGAAGATACTTTATCGGGTGATAGAAAGTCTGTATTTAAAAATTTTTTCTAAATATTTATTTTTGAAAGAGAGAACATGAGCAGCGGAGGGTATGGAGGATCTGAAGCAGGCTCTGCACTGACAGCAGCAAACCCAATATGAGACTTGATGTGGGGCTCAAACTCATGAACCATGAGATCATGCATGATCTGAGCCAAAGATGGAGGCTCAACGGAGCCCCCCAGCTGCCCCAGAAATTCTGTATTTTGATTGGGATGGTTGTAACATAGGTGTGCACATTTGCAAAACTCACTAAATCATATTCTTTAATTTTTTAAAATTTATTTTTGAGAGACAGAGAGAGACAGCGCGAGCAGGGGAGGGTCAGAGAGACAGGGAGACATAGAATCTGAAGCAGGCTCCAGGTTCTGAGCTGTCAGCACAGAGCCCGATGCAGGGCTCAAACCCACAGACCGTGAGCTCATGACCTGAGCTGAAGCAGGACGCTTAACCGACTGAGCCACTCAGGCGCCCCTAAATCATATTCTTTAAATGGTGCATTTTGTCATACATAAATGTTGCCACAATATGTATGATATAACAAGTTTTAAAATAGTTACAGAAATAAAACTACAAAGAAAAGTAAGACATTGATTATTCCGGAAGCTGGGCCAGAAGTTTCCTCCAGAAACAGGAATATATGAGGGCACTTCTAGGGTCTTGGCAATGTTTTATTTCTACCTGAGTAGTGGCTGCATCAGTTTCACTTTACAGTTTTGTGTGTGTGTTACATTGCAAATATATGTTTCATGTACTTATGTGTGGGTGTGTTTCACAATAAAACAAACAAAAAAAGAAAATGTAACTGAACCCATAAAAGAATGTTTCCCTCTTTTGCACTCATGGAATTGAAAGTCATAAGACACTCCTCATTACGTTCACATTTAGGGGAGAGTTACAGTGAACAGACCATATTAGCAGTGATTGTGTTGGTGGAGGATTCTAAGCACATTTCTTTAAAATAAGTTTAGCCAAATGCCTGGTTTCAAAATGTATTACATCTAATTTCCTTCTGATATAAGTACAGGCTTTGGTTCTTGCTTCAGCCCTGACTACAAATCTCTAGCTTTTAAGAAGGAGACTCAAATTAAGAGAGGCTAACACCCCCTATAAAGTAAACCAGATTTATTTTTATTGTGGTTCAACTCTCAGATGTATACTTTTTAGACAAGAGTTTTCCTCATGCTTTTGCTTTTGGTTATTACCATGTTTATATTCCCAGGAAATTGCTGTACTTTATTTCCGGAGCTGAGTTGGTGACTTTATCAGTCCGGATAGATAAGAGAATGCTGTGGTACTAAAACATGATAAAATATCAGAGGATTAATGGAATACACACTTACTTCTCAGTTACAGTGGCTCTGCACGAGCATAATGATGGGAATAATACCTTATGTTTGTTTAATGCTTTGAAATCTTTTTTCCAACATCTTTTTCTATTCATTTATTCAGCAGACTTTTAAGCACTGGTTATGGGCCAGGCACTATGCTAGGTACAGAACATGTGAATAAGGGGAGGCTTCGCCAACCTGCACGATGATACCATGTGGTAATTGCAATATAAAAGCCCGCATGGGTACGATGACAACCAGGAAGAGAGATTATTTAGCACTATCAGGGATAGAAGGAGAAAGTCCTGACATGAAGCGATACTACTTGAGCCAGACTTTCAAAGATAACTAGGAATTTATCAGGTAGATGGGATGGGGAGGTAGGAAAGACAATTTGGGGAGGGAGATCGGCAGGGACAGAGCATAGAAAGTTATCTTACATGATCTCCTCAAACCCAAGAACCTGGCATTTACCACTCTCCCAGTGGTTTTTTTTGTTTGTTTTTTGTTTTTTGTTTTGTTTTGAGAGAGAGACAGAGACAGAGAATGTGAGCAGGGGAGAGGCAGAGAGAAAGGGAGACAGAGAATCCCGAGCAGGCTCTGTGCTGACCGTCCAACACAGAACTCCATCTCACAGCCGTGAGATCATGACCTGAGCTGAATTCAAGAACTGAACTCTTAACTGACTGAGTCAGGCAGGCACTCCTACTCTCCCAGTTTCGTAGATGAGGAAACTGAGGGACAAAGAAAGAAATTATTTTCTCGGTTCATATACCTAATACAAGGCAGAGTAGAACTCAAGTCTTTTAAATCCTAATCTCATGTTCTAAGTACAAACTATCATCATCATCATCATCCAAATAAAGGGCATCCTTTAAAGTAACAGACATATATAATTCACACAAGATATCTTAGCCATATTAATGCCTGACACAAAATGAGTGTCCAGTAGATCAAGTAAGTAGAAAGCTCTAGATGACTCTGCTTTCTATGTGCAAGATATTTCTCCTCCATATGGGGAGAAATCTTGTCTCTCTCTCTTTTTTGAAAGTTGAGGTATACTTGACATGTAATACTATGTTAGTGTTAGGTATACCACATAATGTTATATTATGGTATATTAGGTATACAATGTAATGATTTGATGTTTGTATATCTTGTGATATATACCATAATAATTCTAATTAACATCATTAACAACATATGTAGTTACCATATTTTTTCTTGTGATGAGTACTTTTAAGATTTCATCTCTTAGCAGCTTTGAAATATACAATATAGCATTATTATTATTATTATTATTATTATTATTATTATTTTAATGCCTATTTATTTTTGAGAGAGAGACAGAGAGAGACAGAGAGTGAGTGGGGGAGGACCAGAGAATGCTGCAGACACAGAATCTGAAGCAGGTTCCAGGTTTTGAGCTGTCAGCACAGAGCCCAATGCGGGGCTTGAACCCACGAACCATGAGATCATGACCTGAGCCAAAGTCTAACACTTAACCATTGAGCCACCCAGATGCCCCTACAATACAGCATTATTAGCTACAGTGACCATGCTGTACATTACAGCTCTAGGACTTAATTGATTTTATAACAAGAAGTTTGTATCTTTCATGTCTCTATTTTTATATCATGGTGTCTTTGGTTTCAAGTAAAGTATCTGATACATTATACGTTCTCTATGACTGTGTTGAAGGAAGGAAGGAAGGAAGGAAGGAAGGAAGGAAGGAAGGAAGGAAGGAAAGAAGGAAAGGGGGAAATGAAAGAATCTCTAAGTCTTTAACCTTAAACTAATGAGAAAAGTTCCCTTGATCTATTTGAACACTAAAATAATCACTTACTTTGCATTCATAGAACTTCTGGTCCACTTTTTTGTAAGATAGGCCATTTTTCACTCTGACATAGAACAGTCAGGACATAGAAGTGTGACTCACAGGAAGAGAGTCCAGTTCCGTGCTTTGAATGTGGCAGGGTCCCTAAATGTGGGCTCAATGACCGAATGGCAAAATCACGTCTGTCGTTACTCATCTGAAACAACACATCTGTGTGATCTAAACCTTCAGAGACTAGAGATTTATTACACATTAGTGATTACTTCAAACATTGGAGATTAATGAGGCATAAGAGATTACTTCAGACTTTAGTGATCTCAGGAGTTTAGTAAACACAACCAGCTCTTCAGTCAGTATTGAAAGGTCTGATGGGATCACAGCAGGCCTTATTTGCAGAAACTCTGGTTCTGCATCAGTGATAGACCTGCCCTTTCTAGGGTGAGAGAAGATTCGAAAGACAGTGTAGGGTGATTGTGCGCCAGTACTTATCCCAGTAGTATAGCAAAATGCTCCAGTCAGTCACCTTTAGAATTAACCATTCAGGTGGCCTTGTGGCTGGAAACAGAGGAGCCAAAGGGCTACCCATCTATCAGTCAGCCATACGTTTTAAGAACTTACTATGCACCATGGCACATTGATCGGCTGCTGAAGCAGATACTAGAGAAACAAACACAAGGCATACACTTTGCTCTTAAGAAGGATGTAAATAAACCAGGTGGGAGAAAAATAAGAAACTATTAAAAGAAGTCTTGAATCAAGTGCCAAATACTTGGGTGATGGGTCTGCAAGAAGAGGGAGGCCATAGGGCCTCCAGGAAGCATCCAGGAAGACTTATCGGAGGAAACAGGACGTAAGGTGTCTGGATAGTCACGCATGGCTATGGACTCCTCTGATACAGGCACGTGGTCTTTCACCCCACGTAAAACAGATACATGTAGGGGCACCTGGGTGGCTCAGTCAGCTAAGTGTCTGACTTCAGCTCAGGTCATCTCACAGCTCATGCCCCGAGTTTAAGAGTTCAAGTCCTGCGTCAGGCTCTGAGCTGTCAGCACAGAGCCTGAAGTCTGCTTCGGATTCTGTGTCTCCCTCTCACTCTCTCTCTTTGCCCCTCTCCCACTCACTCTGTCTCTCCCTTTCTCAAAAATAAAGAAAAACATTAAAAATTAAAAAAATCCAGACACATGTATTTCTTATGAAATACATGAAATTACAGGCCTCATGGAATTATTTATGAGCTGCTCATTCAGCCTAGCATATTTTTCCTCCACCTTTCTGCCTGACTAAATCTCTCTCCTAGGTCCTGTTCAAATATGGTTTCCTCTTCCAGATACTTCCCCTGCCTCCTTTGGCACCTGGGCAAAGTCAGCTACTCCCTTTTTGCTCCCCGCAGCCCTTTGTATGTGTCTCAAATGCATCATCAACCCCACTGGAGTGTAATGAATTGTTCATGCATCTGTTTCCCCACTCCGTGGTTTGTGCCAGGCAAGTCATGAGCTCTCAATAAATACTGTTTGAATGGGTGGATGGATAAATTCACTGAAGGAGGGTTTTCTAATGAGAGACCAGTGGGAAATATCGCAAGACGGGTTTAGATTTTGAGGACCTTTTCTCCCCAGTTTCACTGAAAAATAATTGACATACATCACTGTATAATATTTTTTAATTTTTTAAAACATTTATTAATTTTTGAGAGATAGAGTGAAAGTGGGGGAGGGGGTACAGAGAAAGAGGGAGACACAGAATCTGAAGCAGGCTCCAGGCTCTGAGCTGTCAGCACAGAGCCTGTGTATAAGTTAAAGGCATTCAGCATGACAGTCTGATTTACAGATATTGAGAAATGATCATCATGGTAGGTTCAGCTAACATTCATTTTTTCATAGATACAATAAAAAGAAAAGAAGGAAAAAATTTTCTCCTAGTCATAAGAACTCTGAGGATTTACTCTCTTTTTAAAATTTTAATTCAGTGTTCTATTAGTTTCAGGTTACAACATGGTGATCCAACAATTCTATACACTACTCAGTGCTCATCACGGTAAGTGTGCTCTTCACCTGTTTCACCCATCCCCCCACCCACCTCCCCTCTGTAACCACCTGTTTGTTCTCAATAGTTAAGAGTATGGTTTTTTGTCTCTTTTTCCTTTGCTCATTTTTTTGCTTCCTAAATTCCATATATGAGTGAAATTATGTGGTATTTGTCTTTCTCTGATTGATTTATTTCATTTGGCATTAATACTCTCTAGATCTATTATACTCTCTAGATCCATGTTGTTGCAAATGCCAAGATTTCATTCTTTTTTATGGCTGAACACCATCACATCTTCTTTATCCACTCATCTATTGAGTAATCAGCTATTGTAAATAATGCAACAATAAACATAGAGGATCATATATCTTTTTGAATGAGTGTTTTCTTATTCTTTGGGTAAATACCCTATAGTGGAATGACTGGATTATATGTAATTCTATTTTTAAGATTTTGAGGAAACTTCATAGTGTTTTCCATGTGGCTGCATTGGTTTGTATTCCTACCAACAGTGGGTGAGGGTTCCTTTTTCTCTCCAGAATATATTCTCTTAACAACTTTTCTATATATCATAAAGCAGTGTTAGTGAAGTCCCCTTTAAAAGATAAGCCAGAGGGAGAGGATAAGGAAGGAAGGAAGGAAGGAAGGAAGGAAGGAAGGAAGGAAGGAGGGAAGAGAGAGGGGAAGGTATGTTTGAAGTTTGAGTAGGTTAAGGGAGCTGTTTGTTTTGTTCTGTTTTGTTTTGTTTGTTTTCTTTTAGATGATCCAGAAAATAAAAGCCACATGTAATTCCACTTCTCAGAGATATCCACTATTAATATTATTTGTGTTTTTCCAGCAGTTTTTCAATGCATATAAATACACTGGCAAATTTCCCTACACATTATGTTCCCACTATTCATGCACAAGAGTGTCCAAAAATCTAGTCAAGTGACAAATATTTATTGTATGCTTAGGAATTGCTGAATCATGGTAAACAAAGCAGACGTTACTCCTTCCTTTCATGGATTTCATAATATAGTGGATAAAATAGCACCTAAAAGTATAAATTGTTAAGTAAATGATTAAAATATGCAAAGATTCATCTCTATCACTGCTGTCTGTTTTTCAGCTGGGGCATGATATAATGAAAGCAGTGTTTCAGGTGACTAAGTTGGAGGCAGAAGAGATTGAAAAGGTAAGGTATGGGGCACCTAGGTGGCTCAGTCGGTTAAGCATCTGACTTGAGCTCAGGTCATGATCTCCAGGTTTGTGGGTTCAAGACCTGAGCTCTGTGCTGACAGCTCAGAGCCTGGAGCCTGCTTCGGATTCTGTGTTTCCTTCTCTCTGTGCTCCTCCCCCACTCATGCTCTGTCTCTCAAAAATAAATAAATATTAAAAATTAAAAAAAAATAAAGGTGAGGTGTTATCAGGTACCTGGGCATGGGCAATGGTAGTTGGAATAGGGAGAAGAAAGTGACATCAAGAAATACTTTAAAGCAAAATTTCTTAATGTGGGGACCATGGATCCATTTGGGGATACAAGGGTAAACTTGAGGAGTTCTGAGTACTCAAAGTTAGACTTCATGTATATTTTTCTAAGGATAGTAAATTTGGTTGGTTTCACTAACCTCTCTGCAGAGGCACTATATATATATATATAGATCATTGGCATTGGAGTTAGGAAATCTAGGCTCAAACACCATCTCTATCACTCAGGCCTTGACACCTTAAAAACCTTAGACACATTACTTAAATTTCTGTAGACAGCAAAGCAACAAAGCAACAATAATGTAAAATTGCTGTTGCCTAATTATTTTTATTTTATAGGGGTCTATTACCCAAAAAATAAAAACCAACACTTTATAGAAAGAATAGCCAAGGTTTGATGTCAGATTGATAACAGGGGAGAAGAAAGAAGTAGGAGACAGGGGATTGCATGGTTTCTGGCATAGGAGCTAAAATGGATTCAGATTTATTTCAGGAGTATGAAGGACTCCTATAATATGCTTCTATAGGAGACAGTCCATCTGCATCGCATCGTTTTCAGAACACAAGGAGGGTTGCCTCATAGATGTGCTGGAAAAAAATCAGAGTTTGCATCACTTGCTGATTATCAACAGTGTTGACTCATTTTCACTGAATACTGAAATCAGATGTTGGCAGAGTGGGGAGGGAGGAGGGCAAAGAAAGCCATTGGGGCTGGGCAAGAAGACTCCAAGGAGCTTCAGATGTGGAGCATCTACAGGTAGATGCTACTCACATAGCAACTGTTGAAATTACTATGACCTTGGCTGGGAGTCAGGGCTGGACCTTGAGACACTGTCTCCAAATAATACACACATAGTTATAGAGACACGTTGGCAAGAGTCAAAGAAGTTGTCAAAGATCATATGACTTAAAAATACATCTCATTGCTAGACCTCACCATCTGTAGTAAATGGTGAATTAATATAGTTATCGTACTATATTTTTCCTTTTTTCTTTTATAATTGTGAGAAACATTTAAATTATAGAAATACTGTTTTCTGATGATTCCAATTATTTTTCTTATATTTCCTTCTTTAATATTTGTATAAATCTGTTGTCTTATAAATAATAGTTATATTGCACTGTTTTTGTGTTTTATAATCTATTTTTGACTTAAAAAATCTTTTTAATGCAGAGGCCACAAAAAAATGGAAGTTATCTGGGCACGTCATGTTTCCTAAGCAGTCATAGAGATGGGCTAAACACTGTGATACATGCCGTAGAGTTGGGGACACAGAGTGAGTGGAGCAAGGATTTCCAAAGGACTCCAGGAGAACTTCTCCTCTGGCCATACCTTGAAAGTCATCAACAAGTGCCCTCCTTAATCCCATCACCCATTTCACCCAGCCCCCTACCTTCTCCCTCCATCAACCCTCAGTTCGTTCTCTATAGTTTAAGTCTGTTATGGTTTGCCTGTCTCCTTTTTTCCCTCCATATGTTCATTTGTTTCTTAAATTCCACATATGAGTGAAGTCATACAGTACTTGTCTTTCTTGACTGACTTATTTCACTTAGCAAAATACATTCTAGCTCCCTCCATGTCATTGCAAATGACAAGATTTTGTTCTTTCTTATGGCTGTGTAATATCCCATTGTATATGTCTATACCAAATCTTCTGTATCCATTCCTTAGTCAGGGCTCTTTCCATAATTTGGCTGCTGGTGATAATGCTGCTATAAACATTGGGGTGCATGTGTCCCTTCAAATCAGTATTTTTGTCTCCTTTGGGTAAATACTTAGTAGTGCAATTGCTGGACCATAAGGTAGTTCTATTTTTAACTTTTAACCTCCTTACTGTTTTTCAGAGTGGCTGCAGCAGTTTGCATTCCCACCAGTAGAAATAACCACAACAAACATGCAGGTTATTTCCACTCACCACTCAGTAAATGTTCAATTGTCTTCAGTAAGACAGGCCACAAGTGCTTTTTGAGAATCTATTATTTATTTGCCTAGGAATTTGGGGAAACAAGCAGAAATGAAAAGACATAGTTTTGTGTTAAGCTCCCAACCCGGCTGTGGTTTCAAGATTTATGTTTAGAAAATAATTAAGAAACAAATGGAGATACATTCTGGCCAGTCCCTCAGGATGCTATTCTACTGGTTCTTTCCTTCTATAGTCAAGGAAAACAGTTGGTAATAATGTCTTTAATTATTTAAAGCCCAAGCTAGGTCTTCCAGGATTATGATGCTAAATGCATCCCATTTCATGCAAAGACAGGATTCTCCTGAACAATATGTAAAATGTATGCCATGTTTATGGTCTCTTGAGGAGAAAAGATAGTTCCTTGCATCCAAAGTTACCAGGAGTAGGGGCATGTGACCCTGTTATCTGGACATAACTGATCGACACAGAAATCAGAGTCAAAAGTAATAATCAAGAGCTGACCATGATACTAATAGCTAAATACTTAATGAGCACTTACTGTGAGTCAAGCACTATGCTGAAGTATTCATTTAATTTTCACAACAGTCTTATGAGGTTGGTCAGAATAGTATTAAATGCATCTTGATAATAATACACCCAAAGTTATAGAGATACCCTGACAGGATTGGAAAAGTTCTCAACAATCATCCAACTTTAAAACCCTTGTCTCATGACCAGTCCACACCCTCAGAGCATCTTAGTAACTGGTCCAATGTCACAAGCTAGTCAGTGGAGTTGCTGGGACTTGAACTCAGGATCTTTCTGTCTGCCTGACTCTGATTCTAGAGTCCTTACTCTTTTTTTTCTCATGTGAACTCTATGGCCAACGTGGGGTTCAAACTCACAACCCTGAGATCAAGGGTTACTTGTAGAGTTTTTACTCTTAAACCATAGCCTGTTGGTCACCTCATTCTGCTCAATAAGGGTGCTCCATTATGGTCAAATCCTCTCTTCCTACAGAGTATGTTGAATGTGATACTTAATAGAGAAAAAGGGTAGGAGCAATAAAATATCAAAGAAGTGAAGAGGGGTGCCTGGGTGGCTTAGTCGGTTGTTGGTTTGGGCTCAGGTATTGGAGCCAAACATGGCTGGAATCTCACGGTTCATGAGTTCGAGCCCTAAGTCAGGCCTGCACTGTGGAACCTGCTTGGGATTGTCTCTCTCTTTGCCCCTCCCCTGAGCTCTCTCTCTCTCTCTCTCTCTCATTCTCAGTCTCAAAATAGATAGGTAAACTTAAAAAAAAAAAAAAGAAATAAAGATAGAACAGTGTTAGGTGAATGGGCATTGGCAGAAACCAGGAAGGGTAAGATGACATTTATGTCACTAGGGCTAAGGCAAGGTCACAGAAATGCCGGACACACTAAATGACCCCGAAAGACATTCAATATGCCAGGTCATTAGGTCTGATAATATGACATTTCCTCAAAGAAGTCACCTGAGGACATCTCTGGCCCTTGCTCCCAGAGCAAACCTAAGTAACACAGAAATGATTTTTTGCCTGGGTAAGAATCAGGTTCCTAAATAAGTTGTCAGAGAAGAAGGTTAACTCCGACAATAGTCTTGACTCCTAAGACACATCAAGTGCTCTCTAATTAACCAGCACTTCAAAAGAATTTAGGAGCGAATTTGACTTTTAATTGACACCTGCTGAAAGCTTACTGGAAGCAGGTTCTGAGACTGAGTCTGAGAGACTTGTTAGTTTTCCAGACCTTCTGCTTCTTGAAATTCTCTCTCAGCGTTAAATTAGGTCACCGTTGAGTAAAGAGTTAGTATTACAGTTTTTGCTCCAATGAAGAGAGTCATGTAAGGAGCATCACTTAAAATAATAATTTACTTTTGTTTCACTGAGAGGAAAGATTCTATTTTCGAGGTGTACAACATATGCTTCTTTTAATTATAAAGAGAATTTTAATAACAATAGGTTTTCTGCTATTATCTTTATTAGCTAACGGGAAACTCACAGCCACAGTATAATGTGCAAAGGCAGTAATTAATGTATCTCAGGTACCTGGGACCATTTATATACCTGCTGTTTCAAGTACATTTTGTTCTCATTTTTCAAAAATGACCTATTTTACGTATTTTACTATTATAAGTTATCTCCAGACATTTTTGGAAGTGGTAGGTTGAACCATCTGAAGCTGCCGATAGTCAATCATTTTTAATGTACAGAAGGAGCAATTCCAGATGGTTTGGCCCATAAATCAGAAGTAAATACAAGATGTATGTCTCCAGGGGCACGTGGCAAAAATTTGACTGTGAAATCCTACTGTGAGTCTGTATATGCCTTTTATTTTCTACTTCCTGCTTTTTGTATTTTCTATTGCTTCTACTTTACGCACCAACACTGCCACTTCTTCCTTTTTGCTTGTGTCACAGGCTGTGCCTTATTGCCCTGTAGCTATTGCCCTGCACTGACCATCTTGACTTATTATCCACACTTATCTTTACCCTGTAGTTACTCCCCACACTTAATATACCTTGTACTTACTGTCCTGCTTGTCATTGCACCTTAAAAAACAAACAAAACAACAACACTCTATGTGTTTCTTCTCTGAATTTTAAAAAAGTTTTTATTTATTTATCTCAAGAGAGAATGTGTGTGTGTGTGTGTGTGTGTGTGTGTGTGTGTGTGTGTGCGCAGGGGAAGGGCAGAAAGAGGGAGAGACAAAACTGTCTCTGTCAGCGCAGAGCCCAGTCTGGGGCTCGATTCCATGAACCATGAGACGGTGACCTGAGCCAGGTGAAGTCAGGTGCTTAGCTCACGGAGCCACCCAGGCATCCCTCTTCTGTGAGTTCTTGAGTGCAACTACTGTGTATTGTTTATCTTTATATCCACTGTACCTGATGCTAGCAGGGATTCAACACATGTCTGCCTAATTGAATGAATAATTGTATCCATGTCAGGTTTAGCCAAATTAGAACATAGATCATATATAACTTTTTAAGTAATTGATTTTTCTAGAAATAATTGAACAAAGCTTTATAATTACTTCTCATATTTTACATCTGCTTTTCTATTAATGTGCTAACCTTTGGCTGACACACATTCTTATATTATATTCAGGTGACATTTGCATTTCTTTTCAGTTTATTCTGACCTAGCAGTAGCTTTCAGCATTGCATGGTGACAGCTCTAAGATCATACTTGGAATTTTTCCAGATTTCTTAAATTGGACAGAGGCTGTGTTCAAAGAATGTCCTTGACTCTTGTCCTCTTTTGCTTGGAATTGTTTCTTTTAATGAACCCAGTGTCCATCCCAGCTCTACAGCAGATAACCTTGAGGGCGTTTTGACTCAGAGCTTTCCTCTGTGTTTTACATCAGTCAGCCTGTGTGCAGTTTATAGCATCCCTCTAAGAATGACCTGAGCCTGAAATGTATAAACAACTCTATTTTTCCATGGGCGTGGAGGCAACAAGCTGTGATAAAAGCCACTGCTGCTCAAAATTCCATGTGCATACATGTCACTGGGGATCTCGTTAAAATGTGGATCCTGATTCAGTTGGTCTGGGGCGGTGTCTAAGCATCTGTATTCTAACAAGGTGCTGCTCACATGACTGGCCAGGGCCCACAGTTTGAATAGGAAGGCTATAAGCCCTCTTGTGTCACCCTGGGCATCCTTAAGTGCTCCAATTTGGAGTCTGAGGAGGGTTCATCTGTAGTAAATGTCCAAGTTCCACAGGCTGGTAGCACTGCACCTGAGCCCTGCCCCCTAAGATAGCTAAAGTTTTTGATGGATCTCCATCCCCTTTTATCCTTCCAGATGCCCGCCGCAAGGCATCTCACGGAAGCTCAGGGTTCTGATGGTGGCCTTCCCCTTGAGCGTACCCTTTCCCCATGCTCTGAATTATCCTGCCATATATCCAATCAATTCAAGTTTCTACTTGAAGCTAATTTGAGGAACACATGCTCAATAATGTGTCCATAGATGACACAGGTTAATGTGCTAGTTTCAATCTGAAAACAAAAGTCTTTAGTTTGGCTCTTTCCTCACTAGCTAGGGATCTCAGCCAGTTGCTTTGTGGCCTCAAAGATGTCCCCATCCTAATCCCTAGAGTCTGTGCATGTTACCTTGTCTGGAAAAGAAATTTTGCAGGTGTGATTACATTTGGATCTTGAATTGGGGAGATTATCCTGGATTATCTAGGTTTGCCCAGTGCAATCACAGGAATCCTTACAAGAGGCAGGCAGGAAGATAAAGTGGGAGAAGGCAATGTGGAGACAGAAGGAGAGATTGGAGTGACGTAGCTATGACCCAAGGCAGTCTCTAGAAGCTGGAAAGAGGGGTGCCTGGGTGGCTTAGTTGGTTAAGCTTAAGGTCCAATTTTGGCTCAAGTCATGATCTAGGAGTTCGTTAGTTTGAGCTCCGCATCAGGCTCTGTGCTGACAGCTCGGAGCCTGGAGCCTGCTTCAGATTCTGAGTCACCCTCTCTTTCTGCCCCTCCCCTGCTTGCATTCTGTCTCTCCCTCCTCCCACCCTCTCTCAAATAAACATAAAAAAATATTTAGAAGCTTGCCTGAAGGGCAAGAAGTAGACTCTGGAGCCTCCAGAAGGAACCAGCCTTGCTGACATTGATTTTAGTCCAGTGAAACTGATTTTAGATTTCTGGCTTCCAGAATCATGAAAGAACAAGTTGTGGTAATTTCTTAAAGCAGCATTAGGAAATTAACACAATGTTTCTGCTTCTTAGTTTGTAATAGACTAATGATAGCAAGGCTAATAGAAGCTTTGATGCTAGTTTTAAAAGAGATAATACATATGAAAGTGTTTTTAAAACCCTCAGCCTATGAGTGTTGGACCTTAGTGGTATAAGGGTCATTTTTGAGACCTTAATAAAATTGAGATTTTGGGGGGCACCTGGCCAGCTCAGTTCATAGAGCACACCACTCTTGATCCTGGAATTGCAGGTTTGAGCTCTACATGGGAGTAGAGATTACTTTTGAAAATAAAATCTTTAAAAATGAAATAAAATTGAGATATTTCGACTCCAGAGATTCTGATATGCTATGTCGAGGTTTAGGCTGATGAATCTTCATTTCCCACAATCATCTATAACTTTCTGACTTAGGTAGTTCATGGACCATACCGACAGGTATTGTTCTAATGTGGGATTGTTGATTAAAATTCAAGCCCCCTGGTGGACTAGTAGAGGAGATTTGGGGGGCAAGGGAAGCAAAAGTCTACATCACCCTATAAAAAGTCTCCCATAAATAAGCATATCTTTGCAAGGTGCCCTAATATGGGGTTGGTATGCATCATATGAGCAGCGGGATCTGTAAAATAATGAGAGCATTGGGTGTTGTAAGTAAGTGATCCATCACTCAATTCTACTCCTGAAACCAATACCGTGCTGTATGTTAACTAAAATTTAAAGAAATAAAATAAGGAGGATTTTCTGTCCAGTGGCAGGGCATGGCAGCAGTTCGCACAGGGTGTGGTCACCAGGTCATGATTCTCCCATGCCATATGGCATGTCACTGGGGCAACTTGTCTGTCTGTCCTGCACGCTCAGAACACAGTGGTACCTCCTTATGGAGGATAACAGACCCAAATGCATTTTATCTAGAAAAGCAATGCTCAGAGAAGAGGACGGATTTTTAAAATAAACTGTAGTTGAGGTCTGATTTCTTTAATTTTTTTCTTTTTGAGAGAGAGAGGGAGAAAGCAGGGGAGGGGCAGAGGGAAAGGGAGACAGAGGATCTGAAGTGGGATCCGTGCTGACAGCAGCGAGCCTGACATCAGGCTTGAACTCATGAACCATGAGATCATGATCTGAACCTAAGTCAGATGTTCAACGGACTGAGCCACCCACGTGCCCTGGGGTCTTCTTTTGTACTTGGCACGAAGTTTCTGTTGTGAAAGAAGTCACAATGAGCTGGGGGCATAGATGTATGGTCATCACAGGGGCATGTGCGAAGAGTCAAAAAGACTAGAAGAATCTGCCAGCAGAAGAGGAAGAATAGCCAACACTTAAAGTGCTGCTAATAATTTATCAGTGAGTGCTTAGTGCCTAAACCAGTGGCTTGTACGTTTCATTATACATGCCTGTCTTTCACAGTGTTACATGAGCCCGTAGGGGACAACTAATTCTGCTTGGGGACGAAGTGGCGGCTCATTTTATGTGTCAACTTGACTGAATCACAGGGTGCCCAGATATTTGGTCAAACATTATTTGGGGTGTTTCTGTGAAGGTGTTTTTTGGATAAATTTACCATTTAAATTGATAGAGTGAGTAAAGTGGATTGCCTTCCCTAATGCGGATGGGCCCCCTCCAATCAATTGTGGGTCTAAATAGAACAAATAGGTTGACCTTTCCCAGAATAAGGGGGGATTCCTCCTGCTTGACTGCCTTTGAACTGGGATATTGACTTCTTTCTTGTCTTCTGGCTTACGTGGAAACATTGACTCATCCTGGGTCTCAAGTCTGCTAACCTTCAGACTAGCACTATCCCACTGACTCTCCTGGGTCTCCTGCAGCTTGCTGATGGCAGATCTTAGGGCTCACCAGCCTCCTTCATTACATGAACCAATTCCTTATAATAAATCAATCTCTTTCTCTCATACACACACACAAACACACACACTATTGGTTCTGTTTCCCTGGAGAACTCTAACACCAATATTGTCAGGGAAGGCTTCTCAGAGGAGGTCACTTTTGAGAGATGTTGAAATCATTTCTAAATATTCTATTTTGTAATTATAAATCACAAATTCTTTGTCATACATTCATTCATTCATTCATTCATTCATTCATTCATTCATTCATTCATTCATTTCAACCGATACTTAAGGTTCAGATGAATTTAGTGAATGGTTATTGTGAAGCACGCACTTTGCTAGGCACTGAAGTGGGATCTAAGAATAAGATATCAGCCTGGGGGCGCCTGGGTGGCTCAGTCGGTTAAGTGTCCGGCTTCGGCTCAGGTCATGATCTCACGGTTCGTGGGTTCAAGCCCTGTGTCGGCTTCTGTGCTGACAGCTGGCTCAGAGCCTGGAGCCTGCTTTGGATTCAGTGTCTCCCTCCCTCTCTGACCCTCCCCTGCTCATGCTGTCTCTCTCTGTCTCTCATAAAAAAAAAAAAAAAGACATCAGCCTGGACCCTCCGGTGAGAAAGTCAGGCTTACAGGCAAAATGGTGCAGAGCAGTCTCATATGTACAGATGATCTTTTGAAAGTAGCAGTCCCATTCCTAGTAAATAACAATGTGCTGTCTATGTAGGATTGCCAGGTAAAATACTGCGGGGAAGATGCAATTATTTGTTGTTTATCTGAAATTCAAATTTGCTTGGGCACCCTGTGCTGTTAATCACTAGATCTGGCAATCTATGTCTGGTTCTCCCTCTACATCCAGAACAGTATAAACATGGGAAGACATGGATGCCCTTCGGCTCAGAAGGGAGGATACCCTTCTCTTCTCCTTTAGATTATTCCCCAATACACTGGCCAGCCCCTATCCTCAGGGATTTTCACTGCAGACACTGCACGCTGGCTGACAGAGCAAATCCCTCACTGAGCGTTCCAGAAACAGTGTAGGGAGTCCCCGCTAGGACAGAGGGGAATCACTTTGACTCTGCCTCTGGGAAGTGGAGGAGACTTGCTTGGCCCGACTCTAATTCTGTCTTTCCCAAAGCCCCGCCTGCCTGGATGTGCTGCTTGAGGTACTTTTAGTTAGGTAAGGCCAGGGCCAGGGAAAATGCAGGCACTCCTAAGTGCTTAGAGACAAGACTAAGTGGAGGTTGAAAGAGGGGAATTTGGAATTAGCCAGCCTGCTTTGGAGTTGTTGCTGTGTCACTTACTTGCTCTATGAACCTGGACAGGTGACTTAACTTGCCTAAGCCTCCATTTCTTTATTGCTAATGTGAGGAAGATCGCTCTTCTGCGAGGATTAAATAAAAGGACACAAGGACAGTGCCTGGCACACAAGGACATGTGCTCAGTAAATGGGAGCAAATGCTTCGGAGTCTCTTTTACATCTAGTTTATTAGTGGTTTTTTGTTGCAAATACACTGCTGCAAACATTTTGTGCATTTGGCTTTTTTGTTGTTGTTGTTTTGAATGCGTTTCTTGGAGTAAATGCCTAGGAGTAGTATGATTGGGCCAAAGACTGTCAGGGGCACAGAGCATGGGTGCTGAGTGTAGGTCCTGGAGCCAGACCCGCCAGGGTGAGAGGCCAAGCTGCTCCGCCTCCTGGCCACATGACTTCGAGCAGATTCCTGCTCTTCTCTGTGCTGTGGTGTTGCAGAATTGAAATCGGTGTTAGTCGTGAGGGTGAATGTGCGATTGGTCTTAGTACATATTGGCAGGTTACCTTCTAAAACTGTAATAATTTGATTATTATATTAACTATCCCATCAGACTAAGAGCAGATCTTACTCTTTGTGTCTTCCACTTTTTAAAAAGTGTTTTTACGCTTTTCTGCTTTCTTTTATCTTATTTTTGTTTTTCATATATTTATTGTTTTTTAAATCATATCTTTCTTTTCCATTATAAATTTTTCTCTTGCATCAAGACTCAAAAGTTATATTCCGTTTGCCTCCAAAGGACTCTAACCTGGCACTGGAGGAAGTGAATGGGGAAGATATTTTGGGAACAGGAAGCCTTTTTAGTCCCCTTTATTTAGCACAAGTGATGAGACATTTGAGGGGACTAGCAGGAACCAGGCACTCTGAGAATCACAGTCAGATTGGCTTCGCATCTGAGGTGGAATTATTCATGAAGTCGAGGGATAGGCAAGAAGTAGAAAGAACATCAGATCCAAAATCAGAACATCTTTTTGTTAACAGTATGATATCCGGCGGGTGGACAGAATGTCTCCTGTTAGTGCAAGTCATTTTCAGGCAATCTTTTACAATTTTGCCTACCAACTCAGAGGCTGTCATCAAATCAAGGACCCTGTAGAGAAGACACCTAAAAAAGATAAGGGGTGTGACTGTAACTTGGGTGATATGGACAAACAGGAATAAACAGAAAATGGGACTAGCTTCCTAATGGCACAGAGTTTTACTCCTGGCTCTAGAATACATTGTCCTTGTATACTTAGATGGGCAGGCATTCTTATTTTCGAGGTGAATGGAAATGGACGGCATGATTTCTCCAGGACTAGTTTCTTATACCATAAGGCACAGAAGAAAGGAAGCCTGTGTCTCAGGGTAATGCCCTGAGCAGGGTGGATGTGACAGGAAGAGCGGAGTTTTAATGGGGCCGTCCTCCTGTGCTCCCCCCCAGCTACAGTCCCCTGGGTTTGGGTGGCTGCCCTCGGGTCCCCACCTTGCACCTCTGAAACATCCTAAGTACTGGCAAAAGTACGCTCATTGGTTCTCCTTGGTTTATTTTCTCCTCCTACTTATCCAAAGAGCAAAGTTCTGATTTTTATTGGCTCACAGCTTCTATCTGTCAGGAAAACAAGGTGAATGAAGCACATCACTTTCCTGGCCGACTTGGGTTACCTGGTTCTTTAATAGAGTTTTAAACCCAAACACACTTACTGTCTGAATTCTAAACACGACAGCACACATACCCCTCTTTCTGGGGCAATGGAAAAATAATGTTAGGAACAGGAAAATTCCCAAACACACACTGACCTCTGTTTTACCTTTCCTCATTCTCCAAGGTTGGAAGATCACAAAAGAAATCGTCTAGATAGCAAGATTGTCAGCTTCTCTCAACCTCAATTTTCCCATCTGTAAAATGGGAAGAGTAGTAATGCTTATCCCTATCCACGAGAGCTGTTGTAAGCGTTAAATTAAGTAAGATAATGCAGAGAACATGGTTTCGTAAGCCACTAAAGGGCTTACAATTATTAGTTAATGTTTTTATTAGCTTCAAAATGTAAACTGTAATTACCTCAGTGCTCATGGAAACAATAAAAAGACAGACATTCAGGAACCTAGTAAGGATGGTAGTAGGCAGAGCAGTTTACGGCTGTTCATCAAATACATATAGTTGTGTATTTAAATGTAAATTCTACTGACTTTTTGTTTTCTAATTCATTGATTTCTTTTAAAATTTTTATGAATTCCATCATATGTTTCCTTTAAGCTCATTCTGCTGTTCTTTTTCTCTAATTTTTTGGGTGGAATGTTTAATTTACCTGCTTCCACTTACTGTTACTTAACAATGAAAGAATTGAAAAGTACAAATTTGCCTCTGGTGTAACTTTGGCCATATCTCAAGTGTTTGATATACAGCATTATTATTGCTGTTTTCTAAGTGGTCTGTAAGTATGGTTTGAGTTTCCCTTTGATCAAAGTTTTTGGAGAAAGTTTTAACATTTTCAGGATGTTACATTTTTGGTTTACACGTCTATTAATAATTTGTACCTCTCCCATATGCTGATCAGAGAATATGGATGACACATTTTCTGTTTACTTTTACTTTGGGACTCTATTAAGATTTTCTTTGTTGTTTACTGGATGATCAATTTCTGTCAATACTCTAAACACATGAAAAGGAAATTCTAATTTTCTTAGGCATAAAATTCTACATATATTTATTAAATACTTCATTAGTTAAATTATGTCGATTTTTCTTGTTTTTTAAATCCTTCTCTCTTTTTAAATTTTTAATGTTTATTTATTTTTGAGAGAGAAAGAGAGACAGAGTGTGAGAGGGGGAGGGACGGAGAGAGAGGGAGACATAGAATCTGAAGCAGGCTCAGGCTCCAAGCTGTCAGCACAGAGCCCGATGCAGGGCTTGAACTCATGAACTGTGAAATCATGACCTGAGCCAAAGTCAGACACTCAACCAACTAAGCCACTCAGGTGCCCCACAATTATTTAAATTTTTCACATGGGTGATCCCTGGATGAGCTTCAGATCTGTGTGTGCTTTTTCTTATCCTGTTTTCTTTTTTTGTTTTTTTTAATAGAGGGAAGGTTCGCCGTTTTTTCAGGGTATCAAAGAGATCTGTGACTCCCCAAATATTAAGAAACTCTGCTCTATACCCTCCTTGATCTGTGAAGAACTAAGAAAAGGAAGTTAAGCTACTGAGTATAACTTAAAATCAACATTAAAAACTACTCTCAGACAAAAGTTATTATTTTATTACTGCACAGGATTCCTGAGAAACAGTTATATTAAAATTTACTTCATATCCACCGTGTGAATAGTGCTAAGTGGCCTTTTCTTACCTTATTCCAGGCCTTTCTGCCATCATAGGATGGCAGAAAAGGGCCAAGTCACTTAATCAAAATTTATCAAATCTGGAACTAGTTGTTCACATACATTCCGTTTTCCCTGTGAATTTTGCCCTGGGTCTCTTGCAATCTCCTCTGATGGATTCTCTGACTCTTCTCTGAATACTTCTCTTCAGATGATACTCTAAGGAGACAGTTCCATTTTGGAAAGCTAATCATGTCTTTAAGGTGACTCAGTTCAAAGTCACATACTTCCTCAAGTAAGGCAGGAAAATAAATGCATCAATTTCGAGGATGAGAATGACAGCCACTTAAAAACTGACAGCCAAATTACAGATGCATTTGGAACAGGAAGTATCTGCTGACAAACAAGTCATGCATTTTGAAATGACGTATGTGATGAATTTAAAGTCTACCTTAAAAGGAAAACTGAAGAGGTACTAAAAGGAATAGGGAGGATCGAAATTATAACCTCTGCTCTACAAAAGTCCCTAAACTTAATCCTCAAAATTATTAGAAGCTCACAGGGCTGACTTATCCATTAGGTACATTGTATGTTATTACTAGGCACAAATGGCCCATGATGCTTTCAGGGCTCATAAAGATATCTTAATTTTAATTTCTTTTAAAATCAGGGGAAAATGATGATGATGAATATAATCAGAATAGATATATAATAATGAATCCAGCCTAGATTGTATTTGCCCTTATACTAATGCAGTCATAATATATTTTTACACATATATTTATACATACATACATATACATAAAATATATATATTGTATTTTATGGAAGAAGGCAAAAGTACCTACATCTCATGAAAATCATAATGGTGTTGTGGAAATTATTATCTATTCAATGTGGTGACTGGTCAGTATCCACGCAGATGCTTGTGCAGGTTCCTTGATGAGTGTTTGTGCACAGTTTGGAGGCATTGTTTAGAATAGATGATATTTTCTGAGTAAAACGGAGATTGACGATGTGTACCCTCTCCATGTCTGTGCTGCTTCTTTCTGTTTGCTTCACTCTGGCTCTTTCTACCTATGAACTTTACTTGCCTAGCTCTTGCACAAGGCCCAGGAGTCTCTAGCTCCAACTATGCATCAGATTTACCACTGATGTTGGGTTTTGTGGATCTGAATTCAAACTCTCTGCTGGAGCTTCCTCCAGTTAGGTGTCTGACATAGATGAAACTAGCTGTAACTAATCTTTCCCCTCTTGTTCTCCCCTCCCTCCCCACCCCTGCACACCTACCTGCTTGGTAGGCATGGGTGGCCCTTCTGCAAACTCAGCTGGGGCAGCTAATGAAATGTCTTCTACTATATAGTTTTAATATGGCTCAATTCCACTCAGCAGATAACAATCACAGGAAGATGAACCCAGCAGTAAGTAGTGGGCTTACTCTAATGACATTATTATAATTTCTCATGCCCTTGATTGTCATTTTGCCACATATTCCACACATGGAACTGAAGAGTCCTCCCCAGGAAGTGTCATTTGCAGAGACTCTGTCCAGTCTAGGCATTTCTAGAGAAGAGCTACATTGCATAATCAGGCAGGACTCCTGCCTTCTGATTAAGCCATTCTTTGAAGACGGACGCCCCGCTGAGTCTCTTTTTTGCTAGATAAGTGACCTATCTGAGTAAGTATCCACATCACACACACTTCCTGTCACTTTGGGATTGTAATAAGCCTTCTTCATTAATGATTATGTATTAAGAACATCTGAGTAGATGTGACTTTAATAGCAAGTTGAATTTTATTTAATTATCACAGGGTCACACACCTTTCTACATTTGTAGAATCTCAATACTCAACAAGCACCATGTTGTTTTACTATAAAGAAGTATGATTGGTGCATAGCAATTTGGTATTACTAAGACATATATTGCCTATCTCGGGTGAGATGAAGTCTGAGATACAAAAAACCTTTATCTGTCATAGTTCCCATTTATATGTGTCACTCCTATTTAAAGTGAAGAACAGGAAAGGTTAGGTCTTTTTTAGTAAGAAGCTTTGAGTAAAAAAATGACTAACCAGTGACAGTTATTCCTCTTTTACTATTATCTTACTAAGGGAGAAATAGGAAAATTTCTGCTATGAGTATTGTATCAGCCAGGATGAAGTTTCCTTATTCAGGAACTTTAAGAGACGGGGATTTATCAAAGGATATTTTATGGTTTATTGCACCATAGGGAGGTAAAGGATTGCCCCGTAGGCTGAACTCCCAGGAACAACTCCCCAAAACAAATTGTGGGTCTGGGTCCAGGGAGCAGTTGCCTCTGCAATGGCCAAGAGGCTGCAGATTCAGGAAGCTCACATCGCAGCTGCCTGCTCCTGGGTGCACTGCATCTCTGCTAATGACAGTCGCCACATGGACCCCCACGGTGTGACATCTTGTCTCTCTTCCCATGTGGCTTAGTTCTAAAGCAAAGCTTCATTTGACTACACTTGATTTGTGAAGCTTTAGCTGCAAGGAAGTCCAGGAACTACAGTTTTTAACTTTCTGGCCTCTGCAAGCTAAAAAGGGTCTGGAATGGGTTTCAGTGAACCAATTTAGAGTACTTACTCTGAGAATATATTGGGGAATATAATATTCTGAAAAGTTGAGTAACATTGCAAGCATAAATCAGATATGGTCATCTTTTGGGTTTATTTTTTCCCCTTTCAGGATTGGAATTGTATTAATCATAATCTTTTGTTCATGATACACACACATCAGTGATTTACTTATGGATCCCAAACTACTTAATAATGTAACAAACATCAGAGACCTACTCACCACCAGCATAAAAGCAAGGTCCATGACAACAACATACATCTGATCAAACATCTCCTGACATTCCCCTATCCTAGGAAACCATCACACTGCACTTCATGTTTCATTGTAACTATATGTATTCTTACAAAATACCTTTTCGAAAATGTTTTAGTAGTTTCTATACTCTTATATAATCCTATAGTTCTTCCTTTTTTCATTGAATGTTCTGTTCCCAAATTCATCCATACATTTGTATTTCCCTATAGTTCATTTTAACTGTTGTGTTCCGTTGCTGAATATGACAATATTCCATTACATAAATATTCATTCATTTTTCTCTTAAAGGACATTTGAGCTGCTTCAGAGTTTTGATACAGTGAAGAATGCTGCTGTAAACATTCTTTCAAATGTACAAGAGTTTTTTTGGGGGTGTCTACCAAAGAGAGAGTTACTGGATCGTGGGAATTTTTAAAAATGTTATTATTTATTTATTTATTTTTTGTTTTGAGAGAGAGAGAGAGAGAGAGAGCGTGAGCAGGGGAGGGTCAGAGAGAGAGGGAGATATGGAATCCAAAGACAGGCTCCAGGCTCTGAGCTAGCTGTCAGCACAGAATCTGACGCAGGGCTCAAACCCATGAACCATGAGATCATGACCTGAGCTGAAGTCAGACGCTTAACCGACTGAGCCACCCAGGCGCCCCAGGATTATGGTAATTTTTAAGTTTGGCCTGGAGTTGTATATGTTGAAGATCATCAAAGATGTATAATTTTGGCCAAGTCTGGTTTAAAGGTCATAAGCTAATATGATCATCACAAGCATATAAAGTATAGGACACAGAGGTTTTTCTCAAAAAGACTTTGTTTCATTTGAAGAAATAATAAAAATTTATCTTTGGCATTTTTTGAACCTGCTTTTCTTCTGACATTCCTCTTACCCTAGGAACCCACCACACCTTTCCTGTTGAGATTGTCAGCTAATAGAAATTTTTTGATATTCAACAATCACCCTTCTTAAACCACAGCCACAGGGCCATGATCTCTCTAACATTTGTCCAAAACCCCTTCCTATTCACATCACATTCTCTTAGCCTTTGAAGCACACAGCTATTTGCCACACTGAAGACAAATCTCAGCATTCCAACCACATTAGCAGGAAGTTGATAAGGACATAGAGTGTCCATTAAACCCAGCTTGATTTAGTGTAACATAATTATCAGACTGTGATCAGACATTTGATTTACATCAAGCTGCCTAAGCTGTAGAGAGAACCCTTACATTTCACATCTGTCATAGGATGGGGTCCCCTGGAAAGAGACTCTAAGATTTATGTGCATGTGATTTATGGGGAGGACTCTTCAGTTACGGCAGCTGTCAGGGAATGAGGAAAGCCGGATCAAACAAAAAAAGAGATTAAACAGTAATGCAGTTGGAACAGAGGCTTAGCTGATGATCTGCAAAGCTCTGGCACTGAGATGACCTCTTAGAGATATCCTGGTTGAGCAAGGGGCCCAAGGTCTTGTTTCCCCATATAGACTAGGACAAAGGCTGCCCTGAGGTAAAGGGCATAATCTTGAGTGAGACAGCTCCCTTTGATCAAAGGTGATTCCTGGGGAAGGCCTCCTGGCAGCTGCGGGCATGGGGGGGAGGGGGAGGTGGCTGCTCAGCCCTGAAGAGGGGATCTGGATAGCATATCATAGCATCCACACAAATCCATCTCTTGTGCTATATGAATCCATTTGCTTATAAATTAACCCCATCTTGGAATAACAACTTGAGGATTCTCATTGGTCTCTTTTCTTGGGGGAAACTGACAAGAGGAAAGTTAGTGGGCTAAATGATAAGCCCCTGCAGCTACAAATGGTCGTAAGGCTGCTAGTAATCCTTCTCTAATGCTTATTCTAAATTCCCCACATCCTAGCTAGCACCTCTGTTGGTCTAGGTGGATGGCCTGGTAGGGTGATTCAGACTCTCATCCCTATGGGGTCTGAACCCCCTGATCAACGTCAATTCTTAGGCCATGGCTATTGTTAAAATTAAACAAGAAAATAACAAGACACTATAGTGGTTTACCTGGGCGCTAAACATATTCTTTCTTGTTCCTATTGCATAACAACAGTCCTCTCTCCTCCTAATGGTAAGAGTCAATTGTCCCTGGCAGGTTGGTGACTCCTTTCCTTGCCTACTGGCCTGGGTAAAACCCAGAGAGATTAGATAACAGTCATAGCTTAAAGTTCAATAGGACCCTTGCTTGTCCCTTGATGGAAACATTCTACATCTGGGAATGAGAACTTCTAGTCTTGCTGAGCCTGGGGTTATGGAGATAGAAGCATAAATTTCCCAAGTGGGCTATTGAAGGTGATGATATGTGAGACTACTTCTACTTCCACTCCTTAGTTCCTGGACCCATGCAGCTTACATATTGGAAACGTGGCACCTTATAATGATCACTGGTTTAGGATATATATTGGGCTCTAAAGGATGTGTCTCATATTCATTACACACAATCTCCAATCTGGTGCCTTAATTATGCCTTCCAAGAGCACTTCCATTGCTCTATCAGGCTAATATCTTCTGGGTGGTGCAATATAAAATAGGATTAATGGCTCCCATGGTATGAACCCCTTTGCTGTAAGGGGGTCCCTTGGTCAATCGCAATGTTATGTGGGATCCCATGTCAACAGATCAGTTATTCCATGAGCCCTCAGATAGTGCTGGATGAAGTCATGCAGCCAGGAAACAACAACGCATAGCCAGAATATATGTCAATTCTAGTCAAGATGAAGTGCCAGGGTCAAGGAGGTCCCATATAATTATTTGGCCATCAAGTAGCAGGTTAATTTCTTCTGAGAGCAATATAATATTGAGAGCTCAATCCTAGTCTCTACTGTTGGCATGTTAGGCATTTTACAGCAACAGTAACTCTACAGGCCTTGGAGAGTGGGAACCCATGTGGTGGGGCCTATGCATAGCCTTATTGCTTGAAAGTGTAGTGTCTCTGGTCATGCACCCATTGTGCCAGCACTGGGCTGGTGAAGTCATTCTGCCTACTTGGTGAGTTTAGGGCCTCTTCCATAGCGAATGCTCTCCAGTGTGAATTAACACATTCTACAAACATCTTCACACTTCATGCCCACTCCCGAAGACATGAACTTATTCTGGGCTGTGACCTTCTAATTTCTCTCCTTCCAATATTTCTCATCAATCAATCAAGATATTTGGCATAGCCCATAAGTATACACACACATGCACACACACACACACACACATACACTTAGTGTCAGGATAAGACGATTTTCTTTCTATACTAAGTGTATGACAATGTACACTTTCTGAAACTTTGCTGTTTTGGAGGATTTCCCTTCACTGCCGTCTTTTATGGCCATTCTTGATTAGGGCTGCAGTGCAGCAAGAGTCTAATTTCAGCTTCCCCCATAGATTGGGCTTGATAACCAATGAACCAAGCTAATCCTATTTGTCCTTTCATGCACAGGTCATAATAAATCCACCTTGGTGTAAACTAAAGGAGAAGCACCAGTGCAACAGTGGGGATTATGTGGGAGTGTGAATGACCTGACTATTCAGTTTACTTGTGCCCACTGGCTCTGCTCATGCTGGTCCCAGATACAGTGTTCCATCTCTTGGAGGATTGCTTCTGGAGCTTCATGACTTAATGACACTGGCAGAATTCTGCTCATGACAGACAGTTTCGGTCACACCAACACTTATATCTTATGGCCAGGCCTTATCATTACTCATTTTCAAATAATGTATAGTTCTCTGCTATAGATGGCATGCCTTGCTCCAGAACCCTGGTGTTCTTTGTTGTGATTTTCCTATTGTCATAAACTTCACATGGCCTCTCTGTGACCAGACACACCAAAACTCCTAATATCTGTCATATTGTATGGCTCAAGTTGTAGGCCTGCTTGTTTCACAAACAGAACAGCTGCAAAGCCATTTCCTATTCTGGTCTCTGCTCAGAGCTGGCAGCCTTCCATGTTGATTGAGGAGTAGGTTAGAGTAATATTGTCAAGACTGGAGCTGGTGCCTTCAGAATCTGAGGCGGTCGTCTGGGTGTTGCACTTCTTTCATCATGGTGAGAGGCACAAAGAAATAGTTTGTGCTCTACTTTGGAGGGGTTATGCCAGCATGGCCCACACCACTGGACTCCTAAAAACTTTACTGATATAAGTCTTTGAATCTTTGAAGAGTTTATCTCACTCCTGGGTGAAAATTGTCTTTCCAAGTCTTCCAAAATTTCTGATGTACTACTACTGGTTTATCTGGTTCACTAAACACAATTATCATAGATGTGGCAAAGTAATATGATGTGCCATGAAATGTCTAGATCATTTTAGTCCATTCAGACTATATTATGACAGAAGATGGTAGAGTTAACATAGCTCTGTGGCAAGACTGTAAATGTTTAGTTATCTATCCCAATTGAATTTCATCTGATCTTCTTTCATGATGGAGGTGGAAAAGAAAGCAGTCACTAGATCAATACCCATTTACCATGTACCTGAGACTATGTTAATCTGTTCCAGCACAGATAATACCACTAACACAGCAGCTGAAACTGGGACTGCTGTTTGGTTGAGTTTTTAATAGTCCATTTTCATCCTTCAGCATATGTTTGGTTTTTATAGGGACCAGACTAGTGAATTAAATGACTACGGAGGGGTGCTCAGTAGGTTAAATGTCCAACTCTTGATTTCAGCTTAGGTCATGATCTTGTGGTTGTAAGACTGAGCCCTGCATCAGGCTCCACACTGAGCATGGAACCTGCTTGGGATTCTCTCTTTTTTCCTCTTTTTCCTGCCCCTCCCCCCTCAAAAATAAATAAACTTAAAAAATTTTTTAAATAAATGAATAAGGATATGATAGAGACCACCAGCTCTATATTCTGAAGGTCTTTTAAGGGTAGTGCTAATCTCTGCTATCTCTTCCATGAAGTGATATTGTTTTGATTTTACAGCCTTGTCTGGGAAGAAGTGGAGTTTCAGAGGATACCATTTGGCTTTCTTCACTACAATAGGTACTACCCCATAGGCAGAAGAACAAATGTGAAGATTCAACCTATTACCAGGATGTCCATGAAAATTGTAATATGGGTACTGGAGAAATGATTACTGGATTCCTGGGTGGATCCATGGAGCCAGTGAACACACAATGAACTAGGATGCAGATCATGATGCCCTTTATTACTTGACCTCCAAGTAACCCCACTTCTATAAAGGGGCCATTATGACAGTTGCAAAAAGACGTCAGTTGATCATACAGGGATGAATGTCAACTTGGACTCAGTGTTCAACAGTCCTTTAAGTGTCTGGATATTCTCCTTTTGGTATATGGTAGCCTGAATAAATGGCTGTAGATCCCTTTGGGGAAGAACCAGGGGAATCACTGCTCCCATACATCTGCTGTAATGTTTCAGGTTCCTTCCTTATGGGGACTTGGTCTCTTCTTTCACTGATGGGTTTCTTGACTGAAAGCTGACTCAGATAAGACAAAGGGAGAAACTTAATGGCAATGCATTAGAACAGAGACCTCAACCCTAGTAGGAGCTCTGAACTGGAATGACCCATCAGAGATGATCTGAATCACAGCAAGGAGCTAAGCCTTTGTACCTTCATATCAACCATCACCAGATGCAGGCTACCCCTGGGGAGGAGCTGTATTTTTTGGTAAGACAACTATCCTCAGCTGAGGGCCATTTCTGGACAGGGCCTCACCTGTAAGCTGTTCGCTGGCAGCATTCCTCAAAGCTGACAAAGTGAGTTCCTTGACACTGAAGGGGACATCCAGATGTTGCCCCATGGTGCCACTACAATACTGAAAGTACCTTCTCTGAAGTTACTTAAGCACTACCTGAAAATTCTCTCCTCTGAATCCAGGCTAGCACTTCATTAGCAAGCCCTTAGTGTATTAGTTGTCTTCTTTTATCTCAAAATGTGTTCCACAGAACACTAATATAAGATGTCCACCAAAAAGAATTCCATAGTCAAAGAAATTTGGTGAATGTACCTAATTTATCGCACTTTGGCAGGTTCACAAACATTAACGTTGGTATGTTACAATTTCTGAGATGATTTAAGTACAACAAATTGCTTCCTAAAATTAGTATTTTCAAAACTTTTCTGCTTTTAACAGTCCATGAAATTGAATTAATGAAAACAATTCAATTCCAGTTGAATGCTAGTAAACAACTTTTTATTGAAGATCTTTCAATGCGTAAAGAAATTCCTCTCGGCTTCCTTTCTCAAGGATTTCTCTTTTCCTTTTCTTATTTTTTATTTTAATTCCAGTGTAGGTAACATACAGTGTTATAATAGTTTCAGGTGTAAAATACAGTGATTCAGCAATCCGTACATCACCCAGTGCTCATCACAGGTGCACTCCTTACTCCGCACCACTTATTTCACCCCTTCCCCTGCCCCCCTCCTCTCTGGTAACCATATCTGTGTGTTTTCTATAGTTAAGAGTCTGTTTCTTGGTTTGCCTCTCTCTGTTTCTCCCCTCCCCCCCACTTTTGCTAGTTTATTTTGTTACTTTAATTCCACATGTGTGAAGTTATATGGTATTCGTCTTTTTCTGACTTATTTTGCTTAGCGTAATACTCTCAAGGGATTTTTCTAATTGATAGCCTTTAATCAGGTAATTAATTCCATTTGATTTCATTTCCACTGTGCTAAGCTTGGCCAAAGTATCTCCTATCAGTGACCTTGCTTTAAGTTTCTCTCATTTTCAGTCTTTTACACAGACCTGAGCAAACTCAATGGTCTAGAACTGTACTAAGTAACCCCTAGCCACGTGAGAGAGATAAAACATGCACAGATAAAGCAACTTGAATTAACTAGAAAAGAATACATCAGCCAAATCGTGTACTGAAAGTAGTCTATTAGTAGTGTGATTCAAATCCAATATCAAATGCAGATGAAAAAGAGCTCTTTGTTCTCCACCATTGTGTGCACAATTTCAAAGCTAGAAGGCAGGGGACTATATTATGATGATTGGGCTGCTTTGTCCAATAATTCATCCAGATGGAGTCTTAAGAAATATTTTCTCAATTCTAAAATAGTAACATTTACAAAGCTGAATCCCACTCGCCTGATTCATCAATGGCCAGGGAATAATCAGGGGGTCAAAGTCAGATTTCTTTTAACAGAATTATGTGGAGTGATAATGTTCTAAATAAAGATCACATGAAGAAAACATCAAAGCTAAAAAAATTACTCTCTCAGTTTCCTTTATTTTGGGAAGGCACTTACCAGATTCACATAGCTCTCTTGGCCTGTGCAAAAAATAATATAAGTCTCTGAAATCCATAAGAAGACAATGGTGCTATTTCTAAAAGATACAGGTCTCACTATAAACCATAGGGTGTGGGCTTCCCAACAGCCAAAATTGTCAACGTCACTGAAATCTCGGTAAAACGAACTCTGAAATTTAGCTTTAAGAGAGGATATTGAAGGGGAAGAGAAGGCAAAGGTCTAGATGCAGCCTGAAGAATGAGGAAGAATGAGGGATTGAGGACTTCAAATGGCTGGCTACAGTTCATTTTACTAATTTATTAATTAAATATTGGCTCAGGAGATGCAATGTAGATGAATAGAGAGTCCAGTAGGTACACAGAGGAGGGAAGCAGTTGACTAAATCAGCATAGAAAGCCTCAGATGATGAGCTTCTAAGTGAGTGAGGCAATAGAGAGTGCTGGGACTCAGGCTAACGGTAGAGTGCAGGTCCCCTCTGTGGAGGGAGCAGTCTCTCCACACCAGTTGTTTGTTGCCAGATAGGATGATTCAGGCTCTGTGTTGGGAGAGCTTCTGATTTATAAGAAAAATATTTGAAATCTGGATTTTTTTTATTAGAAACATATTATTTTAAAAATGTTGCAGACACCTGGGTGGTTTAGTTTGTTAAGTGTCCAACTCTTGATCTCAGCTCAGGTCTTGAGCTCAGGGTTGAGTTCAAGCCCCACGTAGGGCTACACTTTGCATGAAGCCTACTCAGAAAATGTTCTGGGGAGCAGGACAGGTAGCGGGGGTGAGGGAAGAAGATAGTTTATATTTAACTCTAGAACTGTTTTCATAGCTCAAGCTTTGGATCTTTTTGACAGGCCAACAAAATGCTTGACTGGCTTTCTTTCTTAAAGCTACTTGAAGACACGGATGTTGTGATCAGTTTATACTATTTAAATGAGTCACACAGAAAACAAGCCTCACTAAAGTATCAGACTAGATTTAAATATACAGTTTGTAGATGTAAAATCTGCACCTTTGTTATTTAGCAATGGCATCGTGAGAATAGTTTCCTCCACCAGGTACCCAGTAGTTTTCTTCATAGACTCAAGGAAAATGAAGCTCAAAAGTTGTCTTTTCTTTTTTTCCAATGCTAGGTCCTTCAAAAATACTCCTTAAGGACACTAACTTCCATCAGTGGACTGAAAAATAATTTTGGAATAGTGGATGCCAAAAGATACCTGGGCATATATCAAAGGAAGAAATTTTTACAGATAAAGGTTGTGTCTACCTCATGCTAAAACAGCTGTTTTTAGTTAATTCAGAACAGTTGTCTGACATCACATAGGCGACATCTTGCTGCTAACGGTATTTTGATGTTGTGTTGATGCTTCCATTACAGAGAAAGCTACTCACAGAGATTCATGGCTCACTTATTAATTTCACTGTGATTTCCTCCCTATATTAGGATCAGAAAAATATTGCTCAAATACCCTTTCCTCCATAAAGAACAGTTCCAGAAAGGCAAATTTGTGTTTTAGTCTTAAGCACTCTGGAGACTTCCCAAGAACATAGACCTTTCCATAGCTTAAAATCACCCACACTGAAGGTATCCTGTTGCACTGATACCCTGAGCCCCTAAGTCCTCAGATAGCATCTGTGAAGTGGCCACCACTTCTCAGCAATAGTTGGGCCAACAAAGTCCGAGGACAAGGGCAGAGGAAGGGAATCTAAGATCTCACAGTGACTACTTTCAGAGCTAACCACAGGGCTCAGTCAGCCTTAATTCCATAACCTTTGTAGGAATCACTCTGTAGAACAGACAAAAACAAATGTTAGGTTTTCAGGGGAGACAGATAAAATATAAATATGGTCAGAATAAAAAAGTCAGAATTTTTATAGGCAAGAAACATCCCTGCTTTATCCACTAACCTCGTCTGTGGACTCACCCACCTAGGTACTTACTCACTTGCTCTGTTCTAACTCCAGTTTGCTGTTCCTGCCATTTCCTACTTAATTCCTTTGAAGAAAAGATACTAAAAATGTTCATATTAGATAAATTTTACCTACATAATAACGTGATTGAGCATAAAAAGCATGTTACAAACCAGTGCATATTTTATAATCTCTTGTTGATGTATTTCTTCTGTGTATGTGTAGGTGTGTTTATATTTTGGTGTGTGTATATGTCATTGTATATTGTCATCTTATAAACACCATTACTGCCAGCTCATCCCCTACACCACATATACATGAGACTCACATATTCAGAAAGATAAATTAAAACATCATCATTGTTATTTCTGGGCAGTAGGATTTTAAGGCAAGAAACATCCCTGCTTTATCCACTAACCTTGTCTGTGCCTATAAATTTTTCTTCTTTTCATATATCCAAATTTTCCTTAGTGGTCATGTATTATCTATTAAGCACTTTCTTAAAACTGTAATTAGGGACTTCTCTTTCAGGCACCGAAGGGTATATCGGCTAGCGTTTTCTCTACAGCAAGTCATCCTAAAGCTAATATTTGCTGCCAGTTCTGTGAGTCAGCAGTTAGGACTGGGCTCAGATGAGACAACTTATCTCATTTCCACGTGGCAGAGGCTGGGCTCATTCACGTGGTTGGGATCAACTATACATCTGATGATGGCAGTCTGCTAGTAGGGGTGATGGAAGTAATTCAAAATCCAGTAAATCAGCTGAGACCCATTCCTATGATGGTGATCACAGAGTTACCAGGAGCACCAAGAGAGGACAAGTCCTTAGGCACAGTCTTTTTCAAATCTTTACTTGCATTCCATTTTTTTTTTTTTAAGTTCCGTTGGCCAGAGCAAGTCACATAGCCAAGCCTAGATTCAGTGGGAGGAGTAACGGCCTCTGTCTCCTGATGGGAAAATTGGCAGACACACTGCAGAGAGGCTTACATTTGAATGAGAGAAATTTGTGGTGATTTTAGAAATCTCTCCTACTGGGTAGGTTATTCACACCAACCTACCTACTGAAAACAATTAGAAATACTGGATATGGTTTTTAAATCTTGCTTAAAATAATTAAAGAGCTAACAAGGTTGTATGAAATGATTAGACCAAAATCTGTGGGAAAACAAGAACCCAGACAAGTTTGCAAAAAAAAAAATGAAAGCCACTTTTCTCTTTTTTTTTTTTTTTGAGAGGGGGGGATAGGAGTGGCAGAGAAAGAGGGGGAGAGAGAATGAAGTAGGCTCCAGCTCTCAGCACAGAGCCCAAGGCAGGGCTCCATTTCACAAATGGTGAGATCATGACCTGAACTGAAATCAAGAGTGAACTCGGACAATTAAGCAACTGAGCTGCACAGGTGCCCCATGTCACTTTTATCTTAAGGACATTTGGCAATCCATGAAAATTTGAGTTTTCCTTTCAATGTATGACAAAGTAAGGTGGGGGGGGTCAGAAATAAAAGTCCAGAGCCTAACCAAGTATGGTATCTAAAGAGACTGCTCCAACAGTAAGGTGGAGTCCCAAAGGGTTATAACTTTGGAATAAGGGGAAGCAGTATAAATCCATTCTCATCGCTCTTCCTAGGAGACTGAAGGGTAGGTTGCCTTGGTGCTGATCAGAATGTACATGTGGGATGGGGACAGGAGGAAATGGTCTAAGATTAATGGACATCAACATGGTTTTGCGGCCCAAATTAATTTCCTCTAAGTGACAAATACTCAAAGACCTAATTTGGTTTAACTTAACTCCAGACTTGGTGCACCTGGGTGACTCAGTTGGTTAAGCATCTGACTCTTGATTTAAGCTCAGGTCATGATGTCAGAGTCATGAGACTGAGTCCTGTGTAAGGCTATGCACTAGGCATGAAGCCTGCTTAAAATTCTCTCTCTCTCTCTCTCTCTCTCTCTCTCTCTGTCTCTGTCCCTCTCTGTCCCTCCCCCATTTGGGGTCTTTTTCTCTGTCTTTCTCTCTCAAATATAAATAAACATTAAAAAAAGAAATGGCATGTTTGAAAATATCTTCAGGGGCCAAAAGACTGCACAATGGAATCTAACATTCTTATTTTTTAAAAATGTTTGAAATGTTTATTTAATTTTGAGAGAGAGTGACAGGGCAGGAGTGGGGGAGTAGCAGAGAGAGAGACACACACACACACAGAATCTGAAGCAGGCTCCAGGCTCTGAGCTGTCAGCACAGACCCCGATGCAGGGCTTGAACCCACAAACCATGAGATATGACCTGAGCTGAAGTCAGCTGCTTAACCAACTGAGTCACCCAGGTGCCCCTCTAACATTCTTATCTGAAAAAGAAATAAATAAAACTTCTAGAAATTAATATATTATATATACATACATATAGATGGATGGATAGATAGTAGATAGATAGATAACTGGAAATCTAGGATTATACCCAGTTAGAATTTGCTTTCAAAAGTAAGGAGGAAATAAACATTTTAGCTCAAGAAAACCTTATAAGGTTTAATGGTAACAGAATGTCACTAAAGGCAATTCTAAACAATGTACTTCAGGGAGAAGAAAAGTAATCCCAGATGGAAAAGCAAAAAGAAATGAAGAGCAAAGAAAATGATAAATAAGTGAGTTTATTTAAGCAGTAGTATATTCCTAGGTTAACAACAACAAAAAGAAAACTAAAACTCATGATAATAATAACACCTAAGTTGGGTGGGTAAGAAAATTGGGTTAAAATATCCTGAGGTTCTAATATTGTCTAAGGGGGGAGGGGTAAAGTGTTAATTTTAGTTTTGTAATTTAACTATAAATTTTATAATATTTAGGGAATCACTGAAAGAACAGAACAGCAGGTATGTATTCCAAACTAGTTGTAGAAAAAATAGAAATGATAGAAAATAATAAAAATGCATAAAGGAGAGAATAATAAAGAGGTAGGTGGGATCAATAGAAGCACACATTTAAAAGGTAAATCTAAACCCACATATATGACTAATTCCATGAAACACAAATTAACTAATGCTTCTGTTAAAACTGTGTTAGTCAAAACTAGAAACCATTTAGATGTCAATCTACAGGATAATGGATAAACTACAACAGAGACACACTATGGAACATGAATTATACTACAAAAAATAAAAAAGACTAGTAAATAACAAACTTCAGTTATACAAAACAGTATGGTTGAATCATACAAACTTTACTGAGCCACAAAGCAAGACACAAAAGAATGCATACAATATGTTCTACTTAGGGAGTTTAGAAGTAGGTGAAATTAAGGTACTTAGTTTAGGGATGCCTATATAGATTAAAAAATGATTATATCCTTATTATTAAAGCTAGGATAATGGTTACTTTTAGGGGTAAGGGTCTGTGATCGGGATATGACACATTGAGGGGAAGAAGCTGGAATTTTGGCCATATTCTATTTCTTATCCCACAAGTAACTAAAGGGTGTTTGTTCACTTTGTAAGTGTAAAGATGTACATATATGCACTTGTGTAAGCATGGGCTATATTTAACAATAAAATGATGTTTTAGGTATAAATTTTAAGTGATGAGAGAAGTAGAATATTCTCATGTATTATGATTTAGTATCCACCTTGTATTTTATTCATTATATAATTTTGAGTACATGCAAGTCACTATAGCAGAGGCCCTGGGGGATAGATTTCTGACTTCAAGAAACTTATCTGCGTTCATATTTAATGATGCATTTTTAACTTAAAATAAGAATTAGGTATTAGGTATTTTAGTAGCTGGTACTTGAGGATATACTAATGGGGGAAAGAGCTTTTATTAGATCAATAAAGCTTTTTAGTAAAATTTTATCTTATTATTTTATTAATCATAACATCATTCTAAAGCATTAGGATATATCTGTATGAGCCAAATTTTTCATTTGCGATTTCACTACTAATGCTTTATGTACATATTCGTTCATTCATTCGATCATTCATTCATTTAGAAACGAAGCTTCATAGAGACCTACTTCTAGCCAGACACATGCCTGTCAGCTCATGGATCCCAGGCAATGTTTTTCCACACCCTCAGCACAGGTTTGTAGTATCAAGGCTGAGAATCATTGATTTATGCCATCTGATCATAGCTATGTCTCTATGCTGAGAACTCACACCAATAAATTAAGGGACATAAATCCCACCACACCAGATAAAAGGCTCGAATGCAAAGCAATGCCTATGCACACAGATACCCAGAAGGGACCAAATTCATGATCTTTCTTTCAGGATATTATCCCTTTTGTTTCTCTAGCAGCCATTATTTGTCTACAATTTATCACAAGCACTGGACGTTGCTCTGGTTCTCAAATATATTCCTTTTTTTTCCTATTTATTTTAATCATGTATTTTATCAAATTGATCTCTAACTCTGCCCCTTCTTACAGGGCAGCATAGGAGGTAAAAGCATGGGCTCTTCAACTCATGAGGTATCTCACTGTTAGTGAAGATCCTTCTGGATGCCGGCAGTAGAAAACCTAGCTGCGACCATATGACTCATGAAAATTGGGAAGTCAGGATGCATCTGGTTGAGGCACAACTCTACCCGGGATGTCATACAATACCTTTTGTGTGCTGTTCTTCCCATTTCTTATCTCTGCTTTCTTTTCCCTGCCACCATGGAGATCACATTCTGGTGGGAGAAATATGGTGTATACCTTAGCTGGGGTGCCCAGCATCCTGCCTGTGCTGGTTCCTGTCTGGAGTTTTGCCCATGGTTTGCTCTCACTCTGCTGTTAGGTTTGTATTTTTATGTTCCACTCTAAGCACTGTTCTATCCCAGCCCAAGTTAGTCTCTTTGTTTTGTTTTGTTTCAGTTTTAGTTTAATTCCTGTTAATATACAGTGTTATATTAGTTTCAAATGTACAATATAGTGACTCAACAATTCCATACATCACCCTGTGGTCCTCGCAAAAAGTGTGCTCCCTAATCCCCAACACCTATTTAACCCATCCTCACCCACCCCTCCCTGCTGTTAACCATCAGTTTGTTCTCTATAGTTAAGAATCTGTTTCTTGATTTGTTTCTCTCTCAATTTTCCCCTTTGCTTGTTTGTTTTCTTTCTGAAATTCTACATAAGAGCAAAATCGTATGGTACTTGTCTTTCTCTATTTTGCTTAGCATTATACTCTTTTGTTCCTTGTACTTCATTGCAAGATTTCATTCTTTTTAATGGCTGCCTAATATTCCATTATACACACACACACACACACACACACACACACACACACACACACACATCACATCTTTATCCATTCATCAGTCATCGGACACTTGGGCTGCTTCCATAACTTGTCTGTTGTATATAATGCTGCTATAAACATAGGGGTGCATGTATCCCTTTGAATTAGTGTCCTTGTATTCTTTGAATAAATACCCAGTAGTGTGATTGCTTGATAAGGTAGTTTTGTTTTTAATTTTTAGGGGAAGTTTTCCACAGTGGCTGTACCTGTCTGCCTTCCCACCAACTGTGTATGAGGGTTCCTTTCTCTCTGCATCCTCATCAACACCTGCAGTTTCTTGTGTTGGTGACTTTAGCCATTTTTATAGGTATGAAGTGATATCTTTTTTTGATTTACATTTCCCTGATGATGAGTGATGATGATCCTCTTTTCATGTGTCCATTGACCATTTGTATGTATTCTTTGGAGAAATATATATTCATGTCTTCTGCCCATTTTTAGTTAGATTATTTGGATTTTTTTAGGTGTTGAATTTTGTAAGTTCTTTATATATTTTCAATACTGACCCTGTATTGCTACTAACCCTCCTCCCATCCAGTAGGTTGCCTTTTAGTTTTGTTGATTGTTTCCTTCGCTGTGTAGAAGCTTTTTATTTGATGTAGTCCCAATAGTTTATTTTTGTTTTTGTTTCTCTTGCCTGAGGGGATATATCTACAAAGAAATTGCTATGATTAATGTCCAAGAAATTACTGCCTGTGTTCTCGTCTAGGATTTTTATGGCTTCAAGTCTCACATTCAGGCCTTTAACCCATTTGGAATTTGTACATGGTGTAAGAAAGTTGCCCAATTTATTTTTGCATGTTGCTGACCAGTTTCCCCAATGCCATTTGTTGAACAGACTGTCTCCCACAGGATATTCTTTCCTGCTTTGTTGGAGATTATTTGACTATACAATTGTGGGATTACTTCCGGATATTCTATTCTGTTCTATTGATCTATGTGTCTACTTTTGTGCCAGTGCCATACTGTCTTGAACATTACAGCTTTGTAATGAAAGTTGAAGTCCGGAATTGTGATACCTCCAGCTTTGCTTTTCTTTTTCAAGATTGCTTTGGCTTTTGGAATCTTTTGTGATTCCATACAAGTTTTAGGATTGTTTGTTTTAGTTCTGTGTAAAGTGCTGTTGGTATTTTGATACGGATCACATTAAATGTGTAGATTACTTTGGGTAGTTTAGACATTTTGACAATGCTCTTCCAATCCTTGAGTATGGAATGTCTTTCCATTTCTTTGTGTCATCTTCAATTTCTTGTATGAGTGTCTTATAGTTTTCAGAGTGTAGGTTTTTCACTTTTTTGGTTAGGTTTATTCCTAGATATCTTATTATTTGGGGTGTAATTGTAAATGGGATTGTTTTCTTAATTTCTCTTTCTGCTGCTTCATTATTGGTGTATAGAATGTAATGGATTTCTGTACATTGATCTTGTATCCTGCAACTTTACTGAATTCATGTAACAGTTCTAGCAGTTTTTTGGTGGAGTCTTTTGGGTTTTCTATATATAATATCATATCATCAGCAAATAGTGGAAGTTTTACTTCTTCCCTACTGATTTGGATGCCTTTTATTTCTTTTGTTGTCTGACTGCTGTGGTTAAGACTTCCAGGACTATGTTGAATAAAAATGGTAAGAGTGGACATCTATGTCCTATTCCTGACATTGAGGGAAAAGCTCTCAGTTTTTCCCCTTTATTATGTCGAGGTATGTTCCCTCTAAAATTACTTTGTTGAGGGTTTTTTTTTAAATAATCTATAGGGCTTCATTTTTTTAAATTTTTTTAAATGTTTTATTTATTTTTAATACAGAGAGAGACAGAGCATGAGAGGGGGAGGGGCAGAGAGAGAAGGAGACACAGAACTGGAAGCAGGCTCCAGGCTCTGAGCTAGCTGTCAGCACAGAGCCTGACGCGGGCTCGAACCCACGAACGTGAGATCTGACCTGAGCCGAAGCCGGAGGCTTAACCGACTGAGCCACCCAGGCGCCCCGAGGGTTTTTTTTTTTTTTTAATACAAATGGATATTGTACTTTGTCAAATGCTTTTTGTGTCTATTGAAATGTTATTGATGTGATGTATCATGCTGATTGATTTTCAAATATTGAACTATCCTTGAAATCCAGGAATAAATCCCACCTGATTGTGGTGAATGAATTTTTTTAATGTTGTTAATTCTAGGGTGCCTAGGTAGTTCTATCATTAAGCTTCTGACCTTGGCTTACGTAATGATCTCATGGTTCATGAGTTCGAGTCCACCGTGTGAGAATGAGCCTTGCTTTGGGTGAGCTCAAGCCTCACATCAGGTGAACATGAGCCCCACTTCTCCCTTTCTCTCTCTTTCTCTATCTCTCTCTCTGCCCCTCCTGGGATTCTCTCTCTCTCTCTGCCTCTTACTCACTTGAGCCCTCTCTCTCTCAAAAAAATAATGCTCTTGAATTTAGTTTGCTAGTATTTTGTTGGGAATTTTTGTATCTATGTTCATTAGAGATTTTGGACTGTAGTTCTTTTTTGTGGTGATATCTTTATCAGGTTTTGGTATCAGGGTAATACTGGCCACATAGAATGAATTTGGAAGTTTTCCTCCCTTTTCTAGTTTTTGGAATATTTTAAAAATAGGTATTAACTCCTCTGTAAATATTTGGTAGAATTTGCCTGTAAAGCCATTTGATCTTGGACTTGTTTGTTGGGAGGTTTTTGATTCAATTTCTTCATTGGTTATTAGGCTGTCCAAATTTTCTATTTCTTCCTGTTTCAGTTTTGGTAGGTTATATGTTTCTAGGAAGGTCTCTATTTCTTCTAGGTTGTCCAGTTTGTTGTCATTTGTTTTTCATAATATTCTATTATAATCCTTTGTATTTCTGTGTTGTTGATAGTTATTTATCTTCTGTCATTTGTGATCTTATTTATTTGAGTCCTTTCTCTTTTTTCTTGGTAAGTCTTGCTAAGGTTTATCAGTTTTATTGATTTTTTTTTTCAAAGAAACAGCTCCTGTTGTTATTGATCTGTTCTATTGTTTTTTTAAAATATTTTTTTATTATTTATTTCTGCTCTTTTATTTCTTATTTCTCTCCTTATGCTGGTTTTAGGTTTGGTTTCTTGTCCTTTTTCCAGCTCCTTTAGGTGCAAGGTTAGGTTGTTTATTTGAGATTTTTCTTGCTTCTTGAGATAGGCCTGTATTGCTATAAACTTCCCTCTTAGAATCGCTTTTGCTGCATCCCAGATGTTTTGGATCATTGTATTTTCATTTTCACTTCTTTTCTTTTTTTAATGTTTGTTTATTTTTGAGAGACAAAGAGACAGAGCGTGAGCAGAGGAAAGGCAGAGAGAGAAGGAGACACCATCCATAGCAGGCTCCAGGCTTTGAGCTGTCAGCACAGAGACTGACGAGGGGCTCAAACCCACAAACCATGAGATCATGACCTAAGCCAAGTCAGCCACTTAACCAACAGAGCCACTCAGGTGCCCCTCATGTTTTCATATATTTTTTATTTCTTTTTTAATTTCCTGATTGACCCATTCGTTGTTTAGTCACATGTGATTTAACTTCCATGTATCTGTGGTCTTTCCAGAGTTTTACTTGTGGTTGACTTCTAGTTTTATAGCTTGTATCAGAAAAGATGCATGTTATGATTTCAGTCTTCTTGAATATGTTGAGGTTTGTTTTGGAGAATGTTGCATGTGCATATAAAGAGAAGGTGTATTCTGTTGCTTTAGGATGGAATGTTCTAAATATATCTCTTAAAGTCCATCTGGACCAGTGTTTCATTCAAAGCCATTCATTGTTTTCTTGTTGATTTTCTGTTCGATGATCTGTTTATTGATGTAATGGGTGTTAAAGTCTGCTACTATTATTGTATTATTATCAATTAGCTGTTTTATGCTTGTTATTAACTTTTACCTATTTGGTTGCTATCATGTTGGGTGCATAAATATTTATAATTGTTATAGCTTCTTTTTTTGTCTCTTATTACATTCTTTGTCTCTTTAAAATCTATTTTGTCCAATATAAGTATTGCTACGTTGGCTTTCTTTTGGCATCCATTTGTGTAATAAATGTTTCTCCATCCTCTCACTTTCAGTCAGCAGGTGTCTTTAGGTCTAAACTGGTTTCTTGTAGGCAGCATATAGAAGCACATTGTTTTTCTTATCCATTCCATCATCCAGTGTCTTTCAACTGGAGCATTTAGTCCATTTACATTCAAAGTAATTATTTATAGATAGTATCTATTGCCATTTTATTACTTGATTTATAGTTGTTTCTGAAGTTTTTCTCTGATCCTTTCTTGTCTTTCTTTCATGTTTTGCTGATTTTCCTTAGTGATCTATTTGGATTTCTTTCTGTTTATTCCTTGCATGTTTATTAGTGGCTTCTGCTCTGTGGTTACCATTAGGTTTGTATATAACTTCTCCTGCATATAGCGATCCATATTGAGTTGAGTGTTGTTTAAGTTTGAACCCATTCTTTTCTCTTCTCCTCCCACATTTTATAAATTTTATACTTATAACCTTTTTTTGTGAGTCCCTTGACTGATTTTTTTACAGAAATATTTATTTTTACTGCTTCTATGTTTTCTTCCTCTATCCTTCACTTTTGGTCTCTCCTTTCCACTAAAAGAGTCCTTTTTAATATTTCTTCCATAGCTGGTTTAGTGGACATGAACTCCTTAGTTTTTGTTTGTCGGGGAAACTGTATTTCTCCTTCTGTTCTGAATGACACATACAGTACTCTGGGCTGCAGATTTTTCCCACTCAGCACTTTGAAAATATCATGCCACTTCCTTCTGGCTTGGTAAGTTTCTGTTGAAACATCTCCTGCTAGCCTTATGGTTTTTTTCTTGTAAGTTACTGACTTCTTTTGTCTTGCTGCTTTTAAATTTTTTCTTTATTTCTTTTTTAAAAATAGTTTATTGTCAAATTGGTTTCCATATAATACCCAGTGCTCTTCCCCACAAGTGCCCTCCTCCATCACCAACACCTCTTCCCCCCCCCTCCCCCTTCAACCCTCAGTTCATTTTCAGTATCCAATAGTCTCTCAGGTTTTGCGTCCCTCTCCCACCCCAACTCTCTTGCCCCCTTCCGCTCTCCATGGTCCTCCATTAGGTTTCTCCTGTTCTCCTGTTAGACCTATGAGTGCAAACATATGGTATCTGTCCTTCTCCACCTGACTTATTTCTCTTAGCATGACACCCTCGAGGTCCATCCACTTTGCTACAAATGGCCATATTTCATTCTTTCTCATTGCCATGTAATAGTCCATTGTATATATATATACCACATCTTCTTGATCCATTCATCAAGTTCCTCAAATTTTTTCTTTATTATATGTTGCCAATTTAATTACAATGTCTTGGAGTGGTCTGCTTTTGTTAACTTTGTTGGGGGTTCTCTGTAGCCACCTGGATCTGAATATCTGTTTCCTTCCCCAGATTAGGGAAGTTTTCAGTTACTATTTCTTCAAATAAAGTTTCTTCTCCCTTTCTCTCTTTTCTTCTTCCGGGACTCCTGTACTATGAATGTTATTACGTTTGATGGAGTCACTGAATTCTCTAAGTTTATTCTCATTTTGCATAATTCTTTTTTGTCTCTTTCGTTCTGCTTGATTACTTTGTATTTCTTCGTCTTGTAGGTTGCCAATTCATTTCTCTGCTTCCTCCATCCTGCTATTCATTCCAGGAGGTGTATTTCTCATTTTGTTTATTGTGCCCTATATGTCTGCTATGATATTCCTTATCTCTGTGTCATGGATTTTTTCCCCTTATATCTTCTAGTCTTTTCTCAAGTCCAGTGATTATCCTTATGATCACTGCCTTAAATTCTCTATCAGGCATATTACACACACACACACACACACACACACAGGCTTGTCCTGTTCTTTCCTTCGGGATAAATTTCTCTGTCTCCTCATTTCGTCTCCCTGTCTGTGTCTGTTTCTGTGTGTTAAAGAAGTCAACTGTGCTTCTGCTCTTGAAAGTAGTGACTTCATGAAGGAGAGGTCCTGGAGTATTTTGCAGTGCAGTGTCTCCTGTTCACTAGAACCTGGCACTCCGAAGAGTATCCCATTTGTGTTGCTTTCACTCTGCTGTTGTGTCTGAGTCACTTTTCCTTTCAATGCAGTTGTCTGCACCAACTCTCTGCCTGTTACGAGCTGTGCTTGCTCTCTGTGGAGTTAGTGGGAAGCACACCAGCCAGTTCTGAGGCGGCATGCCCACTGGGGAACTTGGGAGTGGGGTGGTGGTATCAGCAAAATGTGTGCTGGCCCACTAGTCCTATGCTGGATCCCCTGAGGCATTGTGACACCTGGCGGCTGTGTGCTGGGGCTGCCTGAGGCACAAGGCAGGCATGGCACAAGATCATGGCTGGGTGAGGCTGGGCCTGGTTTTCAGTGACGGCTGGGGCCGCAGCGGGGTGCAGTGCAGTGGCTGGGCCTGGCTGCAGTGGCTGCGTACCACATGTGGTGGTGGCTGTGTGTCTGGCAGCTGGGTACAGAGTGTCTGGTGGCTGGGGGCATGTGGGTCGGTGTGGTGCATGATGGTGGCTGGAGGCACATGTCTGGGCACAGTGCAGTGGATGCACATGGCACATGGTGGCAACTCTGCACCCACAGCTGGGCAGGGTATGAGCTCGGCAGAATTTGCCCTGAGGCCAAGGCTGAAGCTGGCAGGCTTGGAGTGGGCTGGTTTTCTGGAGAACTTGTGGGCATGGTGCATGGCTAGCAGGTTAGGGAGCAAGTGTCTGTGCAGCCCTGCCTCTCACAGGAACCTGTGGTTATACTGGGGGAGGAGAGAGGAAAATGGCACCTGCCAGCTCTCTCGGTTTTGGGGAAGTTCCCCCAACATTCTCCGAAATCAGTAGGAGCAGATCTGTCTCCCATTTGTCCCCAGCATGGTATAAAACTACTGTTTTTATGTTGCCTCTCTGCATAGGCTGCTGTCTCTTTAAGGGCAGGGATGACTATCACTTGCCTTCTTAGCTCTTCCAGGACCGAGTCAGCTGACTCTTAAAGCTCCAGGTTCCAAGTCCCACTGGTTTTAGAAGTCACAGGTTCCAGCCCCTCTGGTTTTTTAAAGCCAAACGTTCTGGGGATTAGTCTTCCCCATGTGAGCTCCCCGGTGCCCTGGCCCATTTCTCAGCCCTCTCTGCCCGTGCAGTGCCCTCCTTCCTACAGGCAGCCTCCCTCTACCTTTCTGACCTTCTTTGCCTTTCAGATACAGCTTCTCTTCTATATTTGTTGTGGAGTTTGTTCTGCCCATCTGTGGATCGCTTTCTGGTTTGTTGACTTGGATGTACATGATATCTAGTTGAAAACATGGGATGGGTGAGCTCAGGGTCCTCCTATGCCACCATCTTCCCAAGCTTCTACCCATGTGAGTCTTTTTGGATGAATTGCTCCCCTATGATCCAGCTGGTTTTCAGGTTTTGTGGCAGAAATCTCAGACTTATGAACTACAGCTGTACACACCCCAACCCACGTGGCTTTATTTCTCTAGTTCTGTTTCTTTTTACTATGATAGAAACCATATAATGGCAGGCTAGTATCCCTCGAGTATAAATGTACTCTGAAAAAATTCTCTCTGCCTATGAACATCTTCTACAGAAGCTCTTGTTCTCCAAGAATCATGTTTTTATAAGCTTCCTTGAATCTAAATGGAAAAAAAGAATATTTCTTAGTGGCTATGGCCTGAAGATGTCCGTATTAGTCAGAAATTGTTTTTCCTATGATCTCATGGTCAATTATATCCCATTCACTATTCCTGCTCCCTGGATTAAAAGTTCTTCTTTTACATGGGGCTTCTGGATGCTCAGTTGGTTAAGCAAATAAGTCTTGATTTCAGCTCAGGTCATGATCTCACAGTTTGTGAGTTTGAGACCCATGTTGGGGCTCTGCACTGACAGTGTGGAGCCTTCTTGGGATTCTCTCTCTCTCTCTCTCTCTCTCTCTCTCTCTCTCTCAAAACAAACAAACAAACAAACATTGGAGCACCTGGGTAGCTCAGTTGATTAAGCATCTGACTCTTGATCTCAGTTCAGGTCATGATCTCACAGATCATAAGATTGAGCTCCGTACCGGGCTCTGTGCTGACAGCATGGAACCTACTTGGGATTCTCTCTCTCTCCCTCTCTCTCTCAAAATAAATAAACTTAAAAAAACATTTAAAAAAGAGTTCTCCTTTTGCACTCCCAGGCATAAACCCAGCACAAATTATGTACTTGTTCACCAAGGGCATGTGCATGAATGTTTACAGGAGCAGTATTCATAATATCCTCAAACTAGAGACAACCCAAATGTCCATCAACAGCAGAACTGACAAATAGTTGTGGTATATTCATACAATGAAATGCCGTAGATCCATGAAAGTAGACAAACCATAGCTATACCAAACAACATAAATGAATCTTTCAAGCTACTAATGAGCAAAAGACGCCAGATATAAAAGACTGTGTAATGTATGATTCCATTTCCATGGAAGTCCAAACTAGTCAAAGCTAATGTAGAGTTTCCAAGTGCTGCAATTTGGGGTAGGAGGGAGGGATGGTATTTGGAAGAGGGCATGAGGGGGAATCCTGGGGTTCTGGTAACATTCTGTTTCTTGATGTGGTTTCATAGCTATGTTCATTGGGTGACAATTCATTAAGCCACCCATTTATGACTTATGTACTGTCTTTTTTAACTAAAAAAGGTTTTTCTTCATGAAGTTTCGCATTTGTTATAATATAAAAGTTTTTATTAGACCCTACTTCCTCATAGAGTTGTTCCATACCCATGCTGGGCCAGAAGCGTTGTTTCCCTGAGAAGCTGGCAATCGTGTGTGTGTGTGTGTGTGTGTGTGTGTGTGTGTGAGAGGGGTGATGGAATCACCCTCCAAATAGGCAATACAACAAGGTTGGAGGCATGCAGATAGTTCCCAAACAAGTGTGGCCATAATTAGGTGGTGAAAAAGGAGGCGGAAACAGGTGGGCTCAACCCCCAGAAAGCATGAGAGGTTTTGGAGCACAGTAGTTACATGTGAACTCTACAGCTAGAATCCTTGGATGGACAGCCCAGATCCACTAACTTCTGCTTCCTGTCAGGTGGGTTACTGAACCTCTCTGTGCACAGGGCTGTCATCCAGAAATGCGCATGCGAAGTCAAAGTGTGATGCTTGCCAAGCATGCCTAGCTGTGTCGGTTCGGTGGCGGGGACTCAGCTCATGTTGTTATGGTTACTACAGCATCTGCACTAATGTTTGCTTTCACAATCCATATGCTGGAGTACGGCTGCCCACTGCTTTTTTAGTTTTATAGGAAGGCAGAGAGGCCATTCTGTCTTCCCCAAGGCTAGTTCCAAAGTTTATACATCAGATATGTCTCCTGGATATAAAAGCTGTGAGAACAGGGTTCACTGTAAAAATGACCACTCAAACCAAACTATAAAAATTGGGGTTTATAAGTTCAAGAAAAGGGGGAGCTAGTCAGAGAAACGGAAGCAGGGAATGGCTTGGGAGATTATGGAAGAAGCAGACAGCATGAAGAGCACATTGGTGGCCCATCTTTACTCAAAATTAACCCATCTCCATTCAGATAATGTCAAGGGCACATTAATCCTGAACATGTGCCCCAGACTTTACTCTGTGTTTAGCCAGGTCAAGACGGATATTTCTTCAGTTAGAAGGGGAAAAACAGGTCATACCTCAAGAAATCAACACTTTTATTTTATATCTCACTGGGTTTTTATTCTGTGGTTTTTATCTCTAAGCTGTTTCTCACTGTTTTATCTCAGAGTTTTTAATGCTCTCCTCTAACAACCAATAAAACCACAATAAACAGTGTAACAGTCAAGAACTTTGATATAGAAGTGGGGGCACATTAGCAGCAAGGCGCCCAAGGACACCGCGATAAAGCAGAGAAAAGCATGAAGTAGCTGGTGAGCAGGGCTCTGAATGAAAATGTTCATGCACCGTGGAGTCGGGGGAAGACCATGGGCCAAGTGCAGCCTGCTAAATTTCAGGCGTTGTCAGACTAGTAAACAGGGATGTTTGTAGCCAGTTATGAATATAAGAAATGCTTAGGATCTTTCTTAAACAAAGTGCTAACTACATTCTATTCCAATGAATGAATGAATGAGAAATCAAGTTTTCAATATCATTAACACACAGAAATCATGAAATCTTAGAATTAAAAGGGACCCATAAAGTCCCTTTGTCTATTCCTCTCACAAGTGGTTTCAGCCTGAGCACCTCCGAGGTGCAGGTTTGGATTATGGACCAGTGAGAAAGAAAGAAACACGGATACATGAGTTTTTTTTCAGGGAGTACAAAGGGTTCGAGAATAATGGATAGCAGAAGGACAGTTTTTAGCAAAATAATCCCCTCCTATCAAGAGAGAATTGGAAAGGATCCTAAGGATATCATTTATCATGTCATCGCTCCTCTGGCTATAAAATAAAGAAGTCATTAGTTCATACGAACACTATTCTGTATTTGTATAGTACTTTTACTTCCCAAAGTGTATTCAAAGGCATCATCTCCATTAATCTTTGCAAGGACCAGGTATTCGTTTCTCAGGTCCAAAGAAGTTACTAGCACAGACGAAATGGGTGCCTGTTGACTTACAGAAACTCGGTGACCTCAAGTCAGAGGCATGGAATGTCCTGGTGAAAGACTGCTCCACAAATATACACATTTGTTCATGGAATGAGCACATGCACAGGGAGAGTTGAGAATCGATCAGTACCTCGCCTTTTTGAGGCTGTAATTCATGAGTATTAATTTGGAAGGGAGGTTTCTCTCTTCCTCCCAACATAAGACAGGGACGGACACACAAGTGCTTCAGTTGCTTATCCAGGTGAGGAGGAGGGGGAAAGCAGAGAGCGGCTTCTCCCCGGAGCTGACTCCTCGGGGCTGGGAAGGCGGGGTGCCTGCGTGTTCTGGGCCTCGCCCTGCACCTGCACACCACGCATAGGTAATGTTCGAGAGGGGCAGGCCTTAGATGGGATTGCAGCTGTCAGGGGCCAGAGTGACGGCTGTGACAGGTAGAGCCTGCGCAGAGCAGCAAGCGTAGCTGGCAGTGAAGGACAAGACCTCAGGAGCCACACTGGACAGCATAAAGGCAGGAATGGGCGCCAGGGGCCTTTCACCTCAGCTGCCCTCAGCTGCATAACCCTCATACCTCTTGGATGTGGGTATGACCCCTGAGAGATGAAAGGATATTTTAAAAGATAATTTAAAAATCTTAGACATGTGGCTAATTTTGATAAGTTGAAAATGGATTTGACTTAAAAAATATAAAGACGTAATGTTTCTTGCACTGAGGTAAGTGTACCTGGGTTAGTCTTTATTCAATGAGCATTTACTGTGTACCTACTATCACAGGGATAGGGGATGTAGAAGAAAAAAGACAGAAGTGGTCCCTCCGAATAGCTTGTTACATCTATCTGGAAAGACGGACGATTAAACAAGGAGTAGTAACCAGACAGGTGTGCTCAGGTGTTACAGTAGAGAAGTACAGGGATCTGATGCACTGGGGTACAGGGGTACCTAGCCCAGTGTAAGTGCCAGGAAAGGCATTCCCAACAGATGCCACATGTAAGCTGCGATCTGAAGGATTCTGTCCTGTATGCACAGCACTTCGTTTCCAACACTAAGTTATGCATTTAGCACGGCGGCGCGGTATTTACTATTGTAAACTCTCTCACTCAACACGGACCTCCTGGGAGTCTTAGAGCATTGTAAGTAGTTAATATTATTATTTAAAAAAAATCTCTGTATCCCCAACATCCTACCCAGAACTCCTTTTACAAATAAATAGTAGGCTTTGAATGCACAGTTGCTAAGTGGAAAAAAAAAGGAATGAATTAATGAGTAAATGAATAACTGGAGGCATATGTGGCAGAAACGCCAGCGCTCAGTTCAAAGGACCCAGGCTACCATCTAGCTAAGCGGTGCCACTGCAATGCCCTTTTCTATGCAGCCGGTGATAAGCATCTGCTTATTGAGGCTACACTGCCCTCATGAGGGCAGTCCTGGTAGTGCCAGGATTGGGCGGGACACCAGCTGGCTCTGGTGCGCAGCTTCAGGCTGGTGCACTCCCACACTCATGGTCCCTTTTCTCAGATGGCCAACAGCCTTTCTGCAAAGCAAGGCCTGCAGTTTTCTCTTAAACAGGCCAGGTAAGAAAACTGAACTGCATTTTCATGGCCCAACTCTGGGGACACAGAGAAATTGTGTCCCACTCCTTTCTTCGTGGATAAGCTGGAGACGAGGGCGCCATCCCTCCCATCGCCCTAAAAGAGAGCACTGTGTTGACTGCTCTCTTAGCCAGTGAGGGCTACTATAACTAAATGCCATGGAGGAGGTGGCTTAACCAGCAGAACGCTATTTCTCACTGTTCTGGAGGATGGAAGTCTGAGATCAGGGTGGCAGCATGGTCAGGTTCTAGTGAGGGCCTTCTTCCTGGATTATAGATGGCCATCTTCTTGCTGTGTCCTCACATGGAGAGGGAGGGAGAGAGATGATCTCTTTCATGTCTCTTCTTATAAAAGCACTAAGCCCACTCATGAGGACTCCACCTTGATGACCTGATCAACCTTCCCAAGGCCCCACCCCCCAAGATTATCACATTGGGGATTAGAGCTCTGACCTATGAATTTCAGGGGGTGGGGCCTGGAGGACCCAGACATTCAGTCTCTAGCAACCACCCTGCATTAACAGATGCACCCACCTGTCACAGGATGTGGAGTGAGTGCCTTAAGGGAGACATCGTCCTCATTGGTGTCACGTTGTCTCTCCCCTCTAGGGGGCTTTACACTGATAAGTTCTGAGAAGCACCTCTGGAAGGGAGTAATGTGCCAGCTCCCAGGGCACCATCCTCACTGAATGTCCTGGACAAAGTCCTCCAAACTTCTGCTCTGATTATTGCAGAGTGGATTGATACACTGGGAGCCAGAAGAACTGGGTTCTAACCCCAGCTCTCCTGATTCAATGTATTCTATGCATTAGATCTCAGGTTAGTTGCTTAATCTCTTGAAACTTCAGTTAGCTCATGTACAGAATCAATATGAAAATACCTTAACCATCTTACAGGATTATTAAAAGAATCAAATGGTATATTGAATGTCCTTTGTAAGTTAAAAAATAATTTTATGTTTTATTATTTAGTTTTGAGAGAGAGAGAGAAAGAGACAGAGAGAGAGAGAGAGAGCGTGAGCCAGCAGGGAAGGGACAGAGAGAGAGGGAGACATAGAATCTGAAGCAGGCTCCAGGCTCTGAGCTGTTAGCACAGACATGGGGCTTGAACTCATGGACCATGAGATCATGACCTGAGCCAACGTTGGATGCTTAACTGACTGAGCTACCCAGGTTTTCCATCCTTTGCAAACTTTAAAGCACAATACGGCCACCAAATAGTATTTTTATTAAGTGTTACATGCCCAGACGTGTGAAATAGTGATTCCATAGACGTGTCCCTTTATGCTGTGGGATCCTCATTGTCTCTGCTTGCTAAACCACACAGTCAGGGGGATTGCTGGCTTATGTTCTTTCCACTTCTTTCCCTCATATCCTCCTGATTAGATCACTCCAACATCCTTTATGAGATTCAGAATCAAAACCTACTTATCTAGGGCTTACCATGTGCCAGGAGTGTTCTAGACGCTGGGGATACCAGAGATGATGGGGGCAGACAAGTCCCTGCCCTCATGCACTGGAGCTTGAGCAAGGGGAAAACAGGCAGACCCTGCCCTCAGGGCTAACAGTCTAGTTGGAGGGGCAGGAATTAAACACACAGAATTTAACTTACATTAACAGAAAAGAAGTAAAATGTTTCATATTGTCTATAGTTGCCTTCCTCCTGCCCTTCTAAGTCCCCAACTACTAGCCAGTGGGGAACATTTTAACATTAACTGAAGGTCGTATTTATTTATTTATTTAGAACCAGCAGCAGCAGGGAAGGGGCAGGGGGACATAGAGAGAATACTCCAAGTACGCTCTACGCTGTCAGCACCAAGCCCAACTCAGGGCTCGAACCCATGAACCGTGAGATTAAGCCCTGATCCGATGTCACGAGTTGGATGCTTCATGGAATGAGCCACCCAGGTGCTCCAAAATGTCCAATACCTTTAAACTCCTTCCAATCCAATCCTTGAAACAATTCTCCATCAGGCAATACTGAGTTGCTTCCCAAATACTCAGCTTGTCCTCTCCTCTCTCCAAAACAGATAAGGAGGTACAGGACGGGAGGCAGCGGGGAAGAGCTGAGGTCCTCAAGCTGTGTGTCCCCTCCCTCTTTCTCCAGACAGCTATGTGTCTTGTCTTCCTGTGTGCTGCTGAAGACTGGGGCTAGTGTCCTCGGACACAGGTCTTTCTCTTGGTTCGTCAGACCCTGGGATTAATCCCTGGCTAGCTTGGCCTCCCCAGTACCTTTGCTATCTGCACTCCTTGGGTCTTTGCCACATCCCCTCTCCAGCCTGTTGGCCTGAGAATCTGCTTCTGATCTCTGCTGTGAGGGTCACCTCACCCTGCCATGGCTGACCCATCAGAAGACCCACTCACTTTATACCTACAGTCCATTCAACGCGGGAACTGAAAGTTCTCAGGAAAGTTAAGTCACCACACCATTAGGTTTATGAAATCTGCCCCAGAGATCTAAAGGGGGAAGGGTGGTAATACTCTAGCTGACCTAATGAGTCTGTCCCAAGTCCAGCCCCAAATGAGGAGTATTTGGAGGAACACTTACATTTTCCTCTTACTGTCTACCTTTGCCTCTCCCCACCAATGCTTGGGGATGGAAAATGGGTGTATTTTTTTTTCCTTTCCATATATGATATATGCCTAATCAAGCCATTGGTGAGTCTCCTGGCTTCATTAAATACCCTATGAGAGAACGTGGATACTAAGTCCTTGCTCCCCGTGAATTCTCGATCCCTGCTCTCTCCCTGGCCTCCTGCAGCCGCTGGCCTTCTCCACACTGCTTTCCACATGCCTGGACCCCACCCCTCTGCCTTCTAGCCTAAAGTGCAACTAACCACGGTTACTATGTGTAGTAGACTCTTCCTGAATGATAGGGGTGGTGGCAAGGGGGGTGCCACAAAACACAAGATGGGAAACAATGTGAAATCAAATGGTAAAAGGCACTGACTTTAAGGACTCTCTGCTCTCCCCACCACAGCGATTCTTTCACTTGTGGACATTCTTAGTTTTTTATGAAGCCCTGGTTGCCGTCATTTCCCAGACTTGTTTCACCTCCTTCTGGCCAACCGTTTCCTCTCAACTCTCGGTACCAGACAAGCTCATTAACTGTCCTCCAGGCAGCCAGTCTGTTAGTCTGTTACGGAGAAATTTAGTTCTTTTATCTGACAGTAAGCTGAGAAGAATCACAGAGGAATGACTGAGATCACGGGTTTCAAAGGCAGTCTGCCCGGGTTTCAAATCTGGTCTTCACAGCCCACTAGCTGCAGGATTCTGAACAGTTAATCATTCCCTCTGCGCCGCAGCTGGCCCACCTATAAACTTGGACTAATCACAGCCCCCGCTGGCTGGGACTCTGTGAGGGCTGTATGGGGAGTAGGTGCAGGTAAGATGCTCACACCCATTCTTTGTAAAAAGTTAGCACCCAGTGAAAGGGAGATGTTTTTCTTTCAACTTTCTCCTTCCTGGACTAGCCTACAATGGTGGTTCTCAAACTTTAGCACACATGAGAATTATCTGGAGGGCTTATGAAATGGCCAACTGCTGGGACCCAATTCTAGCATTCCAGCCTAATTTTTTTAATTCAAAGAAGTACTATTAACTTGTTTTTCTTAACATAAGAACCACCAACCTTGGCTTCCCACCCTTAGCAACAAGGAGAAGTTCCAACTCATACTCTGTACAAAGCCTTCCTTGATCAAATCCCACAGCGTATTTAGTATGCTGCCTGTTCTGTAAGGAAGATGAAACGTGAATATATACGTGTATCTCCATTTCTTGCAAAAAGGAAACTTAGGAAGGATGAACCAGAAACTAATAGAATTGTTTACCTTGAGTGATAATTGAGCAGACAGTAGACAGACATTTCTCAGAGTATACTATTTTTGTGTGTAGTTTTGACTTTTGGAACCATGCTAGTAAGGGATTTCTATTAGCCAGACCACTTACAATTTGAGCAAAATAAGAATAAAGAATAATGACAGAAAGGAATCATGACACTGGAGGAAAACAAATCCACAAGAATCTATGAGTCCTTAATGATACTAAAAATAAGGGAGGGGGACAAAGAAATGAATAATAAGGATGAAAGGATAGCTTTTCTTTATAATAGAATATCAATGAATAAATGTATAAAGAATAACAGAAAATCGCCATTTTTAATTTTTTTAGCATTTTTTTAAATGTTTTATTTATTTTTGATACAGAGAGACACAGAGCATGAGAGGGGGAAGGGCAGAGAGAAGGAGACACAGAACTGAAGCAGGCTCCAGGCTCTGAACTAGCTGTCAGCACAGAGCCTGACGCGGGGCTCGAACCCACAGACGTGAGATCTGACCCGAGCTGAAGCCGGAGACTTAACCGACCGAGCCACCCAGGCGCCCCACCATTTTTAATTTTTAAATTAACTAATTTATTTTGAGACAGAGATAGAGAGTGTGAGTGGGGGAGGGGCAGAGACAGAGGGAGAGAGAGAATCCCAAGTAGGCTCCATGCCCAGTCCAGAGCCTGAAGTGGTGCTTGACCTCATGACTGTGAGATCATGACCTGAGCCAAAATCAAGAGTCAGAAACTCAATCGACTAAGCCACCCAGGCACCCCTGAAAGTCACCATTTTTAAACCATGATAGTAATATTTGGTGAAGATATGAATTATCAAGGAATGCTAAAACTATTAGGTGAAAATTCGTAGGGAGGAGATGAGCACTTTAAAATTTTTTTTAAATATTTATTTACTTTTTGAGAGAGAGAGAGAAAGAAACAGAGCATGAGTGGAGGAGGGGAGGGGCAGAGAGAGAGGGAGACACAGAATTCAAAGCAGGCTCCAGGCTCTGAACTGTCAGCACAGAGCCCTACACAGGGCTCAAACCCACAAACCATGAGATCATGACCTGAGCTGAAGTCAGATGCTTAGCTGACTGAGCCACCCAGGCGCCCCAGGGATGAGCATATTTACACAGTCTGAAAGTTTCTCCTCCTAGATTCTTCACTACAAGAGGAAAAAAAGTACTTTTATAGTGGACAACACTGTAGCTAAGTGATCACTGACAAACTGATACTTCCTGAGAAGAAACACTGAGAAGGACACAACATCACTTATATAACATTTTTGCCCAAAATGTATAACCCAAATTTATGTGGTTTACAAACTGGTCTGTGCTTTTCAAAAATATCAATGTCAGAAGAGATGAAGAAAGCCTGGGGGACCATTCCAGACTAAAGGACATTAAATAGCTTATGCAAAGCATGATTCTCTATCGGATGCTCAATTAGGAAAGAAAATTTTGACATAGCTATAAAAGATATTATTGTGACAGTGAAAAAAACTTGTAAATGAACTGCATATTATATAATACTATTGTATCACCATTAAAGTTTCTTTTTAGTTTATTTATTTTGAGAGAGAGATGGGGGAGGGGCAAAGAGAGAGGGAGAGAGAGAGAATCTCAAGCCGGTTTCACACTGTCAGTGCAGATTCTGACATGGGGCTTGAACCCACAAACTGTAAGATCATCATCTGAGCTGAAACCAAGAGTCTGACATTTACCTGAGTGACTCACATGCCCCTGAAACAATTTTTTAAGTCTTTAGGTGAATTCCCTAATTAACATTAAATGTATTATTTTCCCTGTAAACACAGTATTTTTTTTTTTACTGTTACCTTTTTCTGTTAATAATAACCTTTAGTTCCCTGGCTTGGGCAGCTCTTTGAGGGAGGGAGATGGGCACAATTGAAATCCGTGCATGTGAGGTGTCTCAGGAATGTCCCAGGAGACAGGAGTTCAGAGGAGAAGTCTAGGCTAAAGAAGTAGACTTGTCAGGTGGTGTTTCTTGGGAGTTCTGGGAGGAGCTTCGAAAAGAAAAGGGACCCTTAGGAGGGACACTAAGAGTGAATGGTGGGAGACCCCAGGGGAGCCTTGTCCCGGGAGAAGCTGGTGGAAGGACAGAATCTCAGTATGCAAGCCATGGTCAAGAGCATGAAATGCCCCAAGGAGTAAAACAGACACTTGCAAAGTCCACTGGATTTGGCAAATAGGTGGTCCTTGGTGACCTGTGGAAAAGCAATTTCCAGTGGGGTCAGTGATGAAACCATGCTGTGCTGCACAAAAGGGTAATCAGTGGAGGGTGAAATGTGATGAGTCCACTCTTCTGATAAGCCTATTTTGAAGAGTAGGAGAAAATATGGCAGCATTCATAGCAACAGTTGAGTGAAGGCAGAGTTTTGGTTTTTATTTTTAAAGCTGAAAGTGATTTGAGGCACCTAGGTCTCTCAGCTGGTTAAGTATTTGACTTTGGCTCAGGTTATGGTCTTGTGGTTCATGAGTCTGAGTCCTGCATCAGGCTCTCTACTGTCAGCATGGGGTCCCCTTCAGATCCTTTCTTTCTCTGTCCCTCCGCTGCTCGCTCGCTCTCCCAAAAATACATAAACATTAAAAACTTTTTTTTTAAGCTGAAAGTGAGTGGCCTGAGGAGAGGGGGAAGTTGAAGAAGCAGAAAAGGGAGATGCTTGAATTAGCAAGAGCCCAGAGGAACCAAGGAGCAGGGGACCAGACAGCAGGCAGAATCTATCTTCCCACCCAGTGGTCTCAGGACCTTGATTGGTGGCCCTTCCTTCCCTACACAGCTCTCCTCTCCTCTCTCAAAAACAAACCAGAATGTTCCCCTCTTTCCTACTCTCTCCTTTGATGAGCCACCACAGGATCCTGGAAAGCATTGTATTAATGTGGGTAGAGCTCAGAATTTGGACTCAGATAATAGCTTTGATTGTGTGTGTGTGTGTGTGTGTGTGTGTGTGTGTTTCTTTTTTGCTTGACTTCCTGATGTTATCTTTCCCAAACAGCAATGTCCTCATGTTTAAAATGACAAGATGTGCCCTATTTCATAGGTTTTTTTCTGAGAATAAATTAAGATAATATATGAAAACACTTTTAACAACACTAAAGGGAAATGTGATGAGGTAGCTTTTGTTTTGTGTGTGTGTGTGCGTGTGTGTGTGTGTGTGTGTGTGTGTGTGTGTGTGTGTGTGTGTGGTTTTGTTTGTTTGTTTTGGTCTGCTTGTAATTATTGTGGCCAAGAGTCACTCAGCAATTCTTCATCAAAGGCTAAGCCAGATCGTCTGCTCTTCTCATCTGGCAAAGCTCCAGTGACCAGGAGACCTGGCAGTTGCCAAGAATGTTCCTCCCGCTGCCGGTTTCTGACTAGGCAGCGACACAGGATCACACGTTCCTCGTTCCTCGCTGTCTGGGGTGGAGGTGGGGAGGTGGGGCTGGAGGAGTAGGAGGTGCATCAGCACAGACATCCTGCACTCGGGCTGCGGTTTGGAATGGACTGTGATGGATTGCACCATGCGTGTCGGTGGAAGGCAGCTGGCAACGATCACGAGGTTGTTACTGATAAGTTTTATCCTAATCTAATTTTCCACTAGGTGACAGCAGAGCCCATAGCATTATGGTAATCATTGTCCCTCTTGAACAAATAGTGTTTGAGCACCTTCTAAAAGAAGATCCTGCCGCTCCGGAGAGAGTAATTATTGCTAAAACTATGATGCATGGCCTTTGAGCTGTCATTGTTGCTCTCCCGAGATAACTAAATCCTGGATTTTTAAAATGGATTTTAGTTTTTGACATAGTAAGTCATGTGAATTTATAGAAACGGCTATAATAATAAAAAGAACTAACACTTATTAAGCATTTACTGTGTTCGGGCACTGTTATAAATATGTAGGGCCCCAAGATGCCACTTCCTAGAAGTGCCCTTCAGTGAAGAGCTCAGCCTTACAGCCCAGCTCCTGGAACTGTAGCACTAACTCCATAAATACGTGCTCACGCCCTAACCGCCCTGCCCAGGAGAGGAGGAAGTGGGAAAAGCATGTTCATAGTTTGGTCAAAGGCCTTTTGTGGGGTTTTAAAAACAATTTTCAGTTCTAATTGGTGTTTGTCAGAGCATTTACCTTCTTTTTTAAAAACTCTTTTTCTTTAGACTCGTGTCAGTCTTTGTTGGGGTCCCCTGATGGTGGTCCACTTATCTTGGGAATGTCTGGTGAGTTCCTGGGTGACCCTGGGGAGTCTTTTTTCAGGACCTGAGGCTGAGAAGCTGGGCAGAATGAGTGTGATCACCACAGGACAGAGACTTACCATCAGGGGCAGAGAGAATTAGAGCAAGTGGCTGGCATACAACTCTGTCCCCAGGCCTCCGAAGGGTTGACTTGGTCCTGAGCAGAGCAAAGCCCAAGGAGTAAAATGCCTGGGCTGTCTGGCACATGCTGATGCATGAGCAGGCTTGCTTTGGGTTTTTCTATCACAATGTTTCATAGAAACCAGAGAGCCATTCTAGCAGGCTCCGACACAGCTACCTACACAGCTTTTTACATTTTAAAATTATTTCTATCCCTGAACGAAGGCTACAAGAACATAGACAAAATTCAAAAAGGCATACAGTTGAAAAGTAAAGTTTCCCTCCCACACCTATAGGATTCCCTATAGGAATCCACTGTATCCACAGTTACAGTGTCCAGGGCCGCCCAGCTTTGGCACCCTGAGCTTGGTGGAGGCCCGGTAAGGATGTCGGCTCCTGATGCAGGAGCTGGACTAGCCCAGATAGTAGAGTTTGTGAAGCACATGACACCTCTTGGTGATTCTCAGGGGCTAGGAAATCATACCATGTGAGAAAATGAGCCATGGGGAATTGGAAGTTATTGACAAGGTGGCTTATTTGAACCCATAGACCAGTGAGGCCCAGGGAAGTTCAGGGTACTATTATTATAGAAATGGCATATGTTCTCAGATGAAAGTTTAAAAGTACAAGTATAGCTCCATCAGTAAGTGCCTATAAATCCATACACAAGTGCATATACTTACCGATGCACTTCATATACAGTAAAACCTTGGATTGCAAGCAACTTATTCGGTGAGTGTTCCGCAAGACGAGCAAACATTTCCAATAAATTTTAATTCGATGAATGAGCTATGTCTTGCACTATGAGTAGTACACAACGCCCAACATCACATGATCACAACTGAGCCAATGGCTCTTCTCTCTCTCTGCAGAGGAGGCAGATAAAAAGGCAGAGGAGTCCTTACTTTAAATGAGATCAGGGAGATGTGTAAAATGTGGGGAACAGCATAAAATTTTGTAGAAAAGCACCACCCAAATAAGGCTGCAGCAGAGAGTACAATAAATCTGTTTAACGACAATGCAATGTCACATTTCCATTAAATCCTCAAAAGGAGGCAAAAAGTATCATTGGATAGTTCCTTGTTAATTTTGCACAGAAAGAAAAAGATTCCATTGAGCCAATAGATGCAGTGATTCAGTTAGTGACAGTAAAAGTCGTTCTACACAATAACCCTCCTCTCTCTTATCTCCCTCACACCAGCCATGAAGGTGTTCAAAGTAAGTGTAGGTTAATTTATTTTCCTTTATATTTTGTATTTTCTTTATTATTTTGTATTATGTTGCAGTATCATAATCCTTTTTATATGAATATTTTGAGTTGTGGAACAAATCATCTGAGTTTCCATTATTTCTTTGATATGCAAGTGCTTTGGATGACAAGCATGTTTCTAGAACAAATTACGACCACAGACCAAAGTTTTACTGCATACGAATACGTCTGTGATCCACTTTTCCTTGCGGTATGGAGGCTCTAGTCTCCAAGTCCTACAGCAACCCAAGCGTTAGCAACTGGCATCTCCAGGAGAGAGGAGCTGAGACTTCTATGGCACTCAGAATCCTATCCCACAATGTCAGCTGGAACCACCAGAAGCAGCAACCAGTGCAGCCTCGGCAAGCACACCGCAGCCCCCCGCACCGGCCCAAAGTACCTTCACAAGAGTGAACAAACACAACACAGGTTGGTTGACCCAGAACGTCAGAGTTGACACCTGGGGTAATTATTAAGAGTCCTGTTCCAGTCTCAAGAAATGTGCCAAGTTTGTCAAATTGTATGATCACACTAAATACAACCCTTCTGGGCTTCATCTTTTTCAGGGTGCTGTAACAATTACAGAGCTCTGAGCTAGGGTGGGATCCCTACCCCCGTCCCCCACCCTGGGGCTTCTTCTGGATCTAGCAGTCCCGTTTCTGGGACCACTGACCACAAAAGGACCAATTCCACCTTCAGAGCTGACAACGGAACTCCTTGGCCTCCCTTCTAGGATTGGCTGCCCTAGATCCCTATATTCGTTTTCTGCAAACAAGTTCTGCACTCAGTAAGTGGTACAAAAGTAAGTTACTGCTGAGCGAGATAACGTCTCAGGACGATTATTTTGGCCCCCTCTCTCATCCCTAGTATGTCATCTGTAACACAAGAAAAAGAAGAAAATAAAACTCCTTCATGATCCCCAATTAAAAATGCCCGGGGGTTAATATTGTGACAGTGTATCTTCTGGATATATATGTAAAGTCTTTTGTTAGAGCCAGCAGTTTTTCATCTGCTATTCATAGTTTTCTGGGTAGACCACAAGGGTTTGCAAATAGAAATTATGTTGACACTCTTCTAATATTTATTTAATCTTTTAAATATTCTTATTTTAGGCTCTAAAACTTCTAAGATGAAATTAAATAATGACAGTGATAATAAACTTGTCTTCTTCCTCATTCAACGGAATGCCTTGAGTAGTTTACTGTAAAAAATGATGTGCTCTACTGATTTGGGACAGGAATCTGTGTAAGGGGAGTATCCTTCTATTCTAAGTTTACCAAAATAATTATTTAGTTGTATTTATAGAATATATTATCAGTTTCTTGATTTTCACTTTGTCCAGATAAATGGCACTGAACTAGACTTTACTCAAATATTCAACCTTTTCATCTCTTTCTCTTTTTACCTAACATAAATTATTAACTTCATAAATAATAAAAAGAATGTGCTTTGGAATCAAACACACCAGAGTGGAAGCCTAGCTGTGGGACTTCTGGATTTCTTTATCTGAAAATGGGAATAATGACATTGATCTTGCAGCACTGCGGCATTAGTTTATCACATTGCCTAGAATGTAGCAATCACTAAATAATTATGCTATTAAAGCTGTTGTTGATAACTGCTGTTATTGTATCTGTAAAGTGATCACAAAGTGGAGACTTTCTCTAGAAAAGACTTTTGAGGGGCACCTGGGTGGCTCAGTCAGTTAAGTGTCTGACTTCGGCTCAGGTCATGACCTCATGGTCTGTGGGTTCTAGCCCTGCATTAGGCTCTCTGCTGTCAGTGTGGATCCTGCTTCAGATCCTCTGTCCCCTGTTCTTTCTACCCCTCCTCCACTTGCACTCCTTGTCTCTTTAAAAATAAATAAAACTTAAAAAAAACTTTTGAGTCAATAAAAACGGTAATTCAAAGACTATCTGATGATCAGTCTAAGATCACTGCTCTTTTCTTTAGAGGTGGTAGGGTGACCTGCTGTCCCCAGCTGACCAGGATTGAGGGGGTCCTCAAGGAATTTCTGGTACTAAACGTGGGAAGGTTCTCAGCAAATCAAGACAATAAGTCACCCTACATCATGGTGTTATCTGGTTCCTGTCCTGTTTTTTTCTGATCACTCAGGCTTCTCCAGAGGACAAAAATAGCATTCAAAGAAAATCATTAAAGCCCTGCTGACTGAACAGATATCATCATCATCCTCATCATCATTTCAATCACAGTAGCAATAATAATAAGAAGACACATTTAGAAAGGAACTACATTTCTCTAAAGCACTTTCTAGCAAATAAAAAAAAAAAAACACCACCGGGATGATTTTAACAGAAAAATTAGAGCACTGAGAATTAGCACCAGGAAGCTGGCTATTCCGTAAGGAAGGAGGTGGGAAGGAGAAGCTGGGCTGCCTGACACACTTCAGGTAGTAAAAACCTGGTGCTCCTGATCCCCGGAGGAGAGCGCACAGGTGGCCAGCCCCACGCGAGGTGTGAGAGGAACAGAGAGAGGTGTGCTGTGAGGTGTTTGACTCCCTAGTAGAGGGGCTGGGGCCAGCCCGGAGCGGGTGCTGACTTCTGGGGCTGCCCACCTGTGCCTAGGCTGGACCCAGCCAAGTCGTCGCCAGATGACTCTGACAGGTGGGAGTAACCAGGGCCAAGGAGATTAGGCAGGATCAGGGTCAGACCTGGACCCCTGGGCTGGGCACCACTGGGAATGGAGGGTGAGGAGCCAAGATCAAGGGCTTCATGGGAAATAGAACTCACAGCTTGGTAAACTCAAAGGGCTCAAGACGCAGACTCTGCACATGGCCAAGGTCCCAGGAGCTTATTCTTCCTGGTGCCAGGCAGATTGCAGCAGGAGTCAATCAGGTAATGCACATAAATGCATAGCATTGTTCACTTATATAGCTAATATATGGGAGCTATTTTTAGGTGCTTTTTTTTGCACCTTGAAAATGAAACAGTGAATTTTACCTGGTATAGAAGCAGGAGAATAAAAATCAAGGATTTCTTTACTTGTGCTGTTCCACCAGTTTTTATCCACACAGGCAGTATGGAAAGATGAGCATTCGTGTCCACATTGGCTATTACAGAGGACAAGCAATGATGTTAAAAGCATGTCTGCCAGGAAGAGGCCACGAATGACCTTTACAGGCCTCCCCAGGTGGGATTTTGACTTCAATTTACCCACACAGACCAAGAACCCTAATTTGGTCCATTCAAGGGCAGAAAGCTTATCGCTAAGGATTAGTTGCATACATTAATCAAATTTACTAGGGAGATACACAGATCATGTATATCTTATTTGTAGTTTTTAATTTTTATTAATTTATTTGTATTTGTCAATAGTGTAATAAAAATTGGTAAATAAAAGAGAACCAAGCATGGACCAATGGTGACAATGTGTCACTAAATGAGTGTATGGCATAAATGATTAGCAGTATCTGCCCCAACAGTGTGTTAATTAATTTCCATAAGAAATTATTATCAGTATGCTGGAGTCCTTATGATCAGTACCAAACTCCATGAAGTGTCTAATCAAAATCAGAAGCCAACTAATTCCTTCGCAAGAAGAAATTACTGCATAGGGACAGAATGCAAAGTTCCGTCTGACAAAACACAGTCTTCCTCATGAGAGAAGATTTATAGAGTGCCTGGGTGGCTCAGTAGGTTAAGCGTCCAACTTTGGCTCAGTTCATGATCTCAGTTCGTGAGTTTGAGCCCTATGTTGGGCTCTGTGCTGACAGCTCAGAGCCTGAAGCCTGCTTTGGATTCTGTTTCTTCATCTCTCTCTGCTCTTCCCCTACTCACGTTCTCTCTATGTCTCTCAAAAATAAATAAAACGTTTAAAAAAATTAAAAAAAGAGAGAAGGTTAACCGAGATCAAAAGGTTGTTCCAAACGCAGAGCCTAGGAACTAAGAGGAAAGGTGACATCAGGTCAACCACATCAGATGAAGAGTGCCTCACTCAACAGAACCAGAAATACTGGCCAGATCACTGCCTCTATTGTACATGCTGAGATGGACATTATTAATATCGGCCATAGTGACTTTTTTCTGTTTTTTTCTTCTACACTTTGCTAGCTCATAAAATCTCTTTCTTACATATGCATTCTCTGTTTAGTCAAGTTAATGTATTCATTCCTGTTACAGACAAGTTCTGCAAGCCTGCAGATCTGTTTGCTCTTGGAACAGCTGTGGGGCATGCGGCCGCTTCCCTACCCTATATTCTTTCCTCTCATTGTTTGCTTAATGTAACGTCTATGTCTGATATTTGCTTAGCACACATCTCCAGCTGTTTCTGAGCACTGCAAAGAGGAAACAGTTTGCTGGGTGACAACACCAGGTACTCAACTTTGGCTCTGAATATTTAGGACCAAGCTGTTGTGCAGGGCAGAATCTAGGACCACGTGGTAGCAGTACTCTTGAAAAATACAATGTACTGTTAAAACTAAAAGTATCTGGATAATTTGCCATTATTACCAGCCAGGTGGCTGTCTAAATGGTCTTATAAAGAGGATGAGTTGCAAAGAGCAGTGGCCTGGGTCCCTGGGTGGCTCAGTTGGTATAGTGTCCAACTCTTGATTTCTGCTCAGGTCATGATCTCATAGTTTGTGAGATCAAGCCCTGCGTGTTGGATTCTGTGCTGACAGAGCAGAGACTGCTTGAGATTCTCACTTTCTCAAAATAAATAAGGTAAAAAAATAAAAATGAAAAGAGACTGGCCTTACCAAACCCACACTCCTTCAAAATGTGAGGGTTCTGGCTCATGGCATTATGTCTCCATGAATAGTACCCAAGATGTGGATCTGCCTTGCTGGGATAAGGGACAAGAGTGACTCTCTGAGCACAAGTTCCCATGTTGGAAGGAAACCAGTGGTTTGAGTAGGGTGGCCACATAACCTACCGTTCAGACTGGGGCACCTGACACAACCAAGTAAACTGGGACTATCTCTGGCCAACTAGGATCTCAGCTATTAGAGCATGGGCCACCCCACTAAGAATGGAGTCAGCCACTTTTTCTTTTCTTTTTTATGTTTCAATAAAACTTTATTTATAGAAACAGACAGGAGTCCAGGTTGGATAGTGAAATATAGTTTTCCAATTCCCACTGCAGGCTGCTCTAGACTTCTAAATGACCCATGGGCTTCTTATTAGAAGCATCAACAGAGATGAGGGGTCAGGGAGATTGCAATTAACTCTGCAAGCAGGTTTAGAGGGAAAGAATCCCAAGTTGTGCAAACAAGTGAAGGCCTTGGGACTTGCTGCTGCAAGGAAAAAAAGAATCTCAGAAAGCAGATCTGGCACATAGATGAGACACTACAGTTGAGCAGTGGAATTCCTTGTGTGGTGTTTCTAGTGGTATCTCACACTACGTCTCAAATCACAACACACAACTACCTTCTCTACTTGTCTACATGGCCAGTGCCAGAAAGGAACAATGTAAACAAAAGAAAAGCTAAGAAAGAAATTGAGATCAAGGGAGCTTGGAAATAAGGAAGTCTGACTTCTGATTGAAACAACTTGGACAAGGAAAAGTGGGAGAGTGCCAAGGACCCTAGCATGGGGCCTTTAGACCTATAAAGAGATTTGAAAATGCAGGTCACAGTCCTAGCAGTTAAAGGAGTAACAAAAAGCCATTCAAAGAACTCTTCTTGGGGCGTCTGGGTGGCTCAGTTGGTTAAGCATCTGGCTTCGGCTCAGGTCATGATCTCATGGTTCGTGGGTTCGAGCCCCGCGTCAGGCTCTGTGCTGATCGCTAGCACAGAGCCTGGAGCCTGTCTTCGGATTCTGTGTCTCCCTCTCTCTCTGACCCTCCCCTGCTCGCACTGTCTCTCAAAAAAAAAACCATTAAAAAAAATAAAAATAAAAAAAGAACTCTTCTTGAGGTCTGGATCAGAATGTTGAGCTTTTCTTAAAACTTTTTTGTGTACAAATGTTACACTGTGTCCTTCAGGACTCTCAGGGACTCATAAGTGTGGGGATCAACTCTGAACTACAGTTGAAATGCAAAATATAGTTATGCAGGTGAAGCAATGTGTACATATGCTTAGAGATAGTCTATTGGGACATTTTCTCAACTGTGCCCTGCAAATAACAACTGGAACCTAGACACATAACCAAATTTTGTAGAATCCAACAATAATTCCCATGGCAGCAAAAACTTCTGTTTTTTGCAGTGTCTTCTGACATCCTCACAGCCACTTAAAGGTGAGGGCACTTTAGAAGACAAAAGATTTGTTATCCTAAGGACAAAGGGTTACAATGAGATAGCAACCCCAACCATAATCTGCTCCAGGTCAAAATAATCTGATCCCACTTCTTTTGAACTGTCTCCAGAAAGAGAAAGGCATCCCCAGGAAGACTGTTCCAACTTAGTCACTACCATGGGGTAAGCCAACTAAGTAACTTTGAAGAAAGGGGAAGGGAGGTTTACAAAAACACACAGTCAAGCATGTGCATTCACTCTGAAGCCAAAATGAATCTGAAGAAGAAACAACTCTTCATTTTCCACTTAGTTCTCTTTAGGTTTTCTCTCTTTTGTTGTGTGAGCAGAAGACAGTCTCCTTGGTAAATAAACAGCCACTTCTTTCAAATCCAGGTAAGTGACAAAAGGGAAGGGGTGAGTCCTGAGAGCAAGTATAGAGATACTCTGATGTGCTGAATTAATTCTGAAGCAACTGTTTGGGATGAATCCCGTAGATCCCTACATTATGACTTAATGTAAGAGCAGGCTTCTCAGTTAAAAGAGAAAGTTGTGCTTTGCGTTGACTGAGGAGAGTCAGGCCTCTCCGCTAAATATGGCCCTGTGGTGATGGGTAGACATAATTCTACCTGAACTGAGGCTGATACCTAAACTTGGAAGTCACACATTCAACATTTTCTTGACTTTCTAGCCAAGTCATCATCCCAGGGTTTCTCCAGATCCTACCTTATCATCAAGGCTCAGTATTCACACTGTCTTCCAAATCCCATTGTTTTATCCTTCCTTGGAACTACTGCTCAGTCTTCTTTACTATAGATTTTGAGATTTGAGCTGAAATTCCTCGCCAGCTGAAGAAGGTATCTCTACTTATTTCTAACCCCTGTAGCATTGAGAAATTGTTCAACACATTGGCCTTTGGGATATATGACCTTACACTGTTCTTTTACATGGACTGTTTTGTCTTCCCAAATTGATCAGGCATGCAAGTCATATACTATTGTATTTCCTCCCATCCACTTGCTTCAATTATCAGTAAATACTTACTGATTTTTGAAAGGCTTATTTTATACATAGAACTGTTCTGGTTTTGTTCCAAAGGGAAAAGCTATTTGTTCTAGCAAAATTTACCTGGTTTTTCCCTTCATTTCAGAATATATTACTCTCCCTAAAATCTATGCTAATCTGGATTCAGATCATACTTCTTAAAAAGATTTAGCCCACAGGATGATACTAGAAGGCTTTGAAATAGAAGAAGCTTTGAAATTTATCGAATCAAAGTTGGGGACCTAGGTCTAGTTCTTTTTCACTATGGAACTTTGAGATTAATTTTCTCTCTGAGTCATAGTTTATTTGTAAAATATTCATAACAACATCTATTTCACCGGGCTGGTATGAGGATTAAATGAGATAATACATAATAAAGCACATAGCACAATGCCTAGAATAGAGCAAATGCTCAGTAAATGTTAGATAATTCTCAAGCTGAATGGGCCACGGATTTTGTTTTAGGGGATGCCAAATCCTATAATTCTAGGACAGAAGGATGGGAGTAGTTGTGAGAAAAAGAGGAAAACAGGATCTTAGAAACTCTACCTGATGTCAGATGCCTGGAAAGGAGTGTTGTAAAGAAATAATGATTCAGAAGTTTGAATTGGCTTTTCTGGAAACTTTCATGTCAAATGTAAAAAATTACAAATTGTACCCTTGGCCTGAAATTATTTTACTGATTTTGAGAAATTATAAAAGAGTGTTTTCCAAAGTTTGATCCATGGAACACCAACCTAAGAGATAATTCATGAAAAATGGTTCTGATGTCAAATGAGCTTATTAAACGCTGAATTCTAAGCAGAAAAAGAAATCAAGGAACTGATCCCATTTATAACTGAACCAAAAACCATAAGATACCTAGGAATAAACCTAACCAAAGAGGTAGAAGATCTGAAAATGATAGAATACTTATGAAAGAAATTGGAGAGGACACAAATAAATGGAAAATATTCTAGGCTCGTGGATTGGATGAACAAACATTGTTAAAATTTCGATTCTACCCAAAGCAATTCACATATTCAATGCAATCCCAATCAAAATACCACCAGCATTTTTCACAGAGGTAGAACAAACAATCCTAAAATTTGTATGAAGCCACAAAAGACCCCCAAATAGCCAAAGTAATCCTGAAAAAGAAAGCAAAGCTGGAGGCATCACAATTCTGGACTTCAACTATATTACAAAGCCATAGTCATAAAGACAGTATTGTTTTGGCACAAAAACAAACATAGATCAATAGAATAGAATAGAATACCCAGAAATGGACCCATAAATCCATGACCAATTAATCTTTGAAAAGGCAGAAAAGACTATCCAACGGAAAAAAGACACTCTCCTCAACAAGTAGTGTTGGGAAAACTAGACAGCAACATGCAGAAGAATGAAACTAGACCACTTTCTTACACCAAACACAAAATTAATCTAAAATGAAGGAGAGAAGTAAATATGAGACAGGAAGCCATCAAAATCCTAGAGTACACAGGGAGCAACCTCTTTGACCTCAGTTACAGCAACTTCTTTCTAGACATGTCACTGGAGGCAAGGGAAACAAAAGCAAACATGAACTACTGGGGCTTCATCAAGATAAAAAGCTTATCCACAGTGAAGGAAACAATCAACAAAAGTAACAGGGCACCTACAGAATGGGAGAAAATATTTTCAAATGACATATCAGATAAAGGGTTAGTATCCAAAATCTATAAAGAACTTATGAAACTCAACACCCACCCAAAAATAATCCAGTTAAGAAATAGCAGAAGACATGAATAAACATTTTTCCAAAGAAGACATCCAGATGGCTAACAGACATATGAAAAGATACTCAATATCATTCATCATCAGGGAAATACAAACCACAATCACAATGAGATACTACCTCACACCTGTCAGAACAGCTAAAATTAACAACACAAGAAACAACAGGTGTTGGCGAGGATTTAGAGAAAGGGGAACCCTCTTGTACTGTTGGTGGGAATGCAAAGTGGTGCAGCCATGCTGGAAAACAGTATGGAGGTTCCTCAAAAAGTTAAAAGTAAAACTATCCTACAATCCAGCAATTGCACTGGCAGGTATTTACCCAAAGGATACAAAACTACAGATTCAAAGGGTAAATGCATCCCACTGTTTATAGTGGCATTATCAACAATAGTGAAACCATGGAAAGAACCCAAATGTCCATCAACTGATAAATGGATAAAGAAGATGTGATACGAATATATGCACAGGTGAGTGGGAGATGGGTTAGATGGATGATGGACATTCAGGAGGGCACTTGTTATGATGAACTCTGGATGTTGTATGTAAGTGATGAATCACTGAATTCTAGTCCTGCAATCAATACTGCACTACATGTTAACTATTTATACAAAATCTGAAAAGAAAAAAAATAAATGCTGCATTCTATATTACCTCATATTAAAAAATTTTTTAATGTTTATTTGAGGGGTGGGGGGTAGGGAAAGACAGAGAGGGAGGCAGACACAGAATTCAAAGCAGACCCCAGGCTCTGAGCTGTCAGCGCAGAGCCCAATGTGGTGCTCAAACTCATGAACTGTGAGATCATGACCTGAGCTGAAGTCAGATGCTTAACCAACTGAGCCACCCAGGTGCCCCAAGATATCACCCTCTTAGAAATAGCCATGCACATTAATATGTTATAGACTACAAGGAATTCTGGATTTTGAACTGTCTAGTTTTGTTTAACTCAGTGGTTTTCAAACTTATTTGGCCATGGAACTCTTTCACATAACATCTGTCTACAGAGACCTAAATTTTAGGAAATACTGCCTTAAAGCAGCTGTGTGCATCAGAATAACTCAGGAAGGCTTGTTAGTATACAAATCGCTGGAACATGCCCTCAGTGTTTCAGTGTGCCCCAATCTTTCTGTTTTAAATTATTATATTTTAGATTGAAGTATAGTTGGCATATATATTAGCTTCAGCTGTAAAAAATAGTGATTGGACAAGTATATACATTATGAAATGCTCACCATGATAAATGTAGCTATCTACCACCATACAAAGTTATTACAATATTATTGACTATATTTCCAGCATATGTATTCTATGTTGTCCTTTTCATCCCTTTGACTTATTTATTTTACAATTGGAAGTTTGTCCTCTTAATCTTCTTTACGTATTTCATCCATGCCCTCAACCTGCTCCCCTGTGGCAACCACCAATTGATTCTCTATATTTATGAATCTGTTTCAATTTTGTTGTTTCTGTTTATTTGTTTTGAATTTTTAGATTACACACATAAGTGAAATCATATGGTTTTTGTCTCTCTCTGTTTGACTTCTTTCATTCAATATAATCCCCTCTTGGTCTATTCATGTTGTCACATATGGCAAGATTTTATTTTATTTTATTTTTTAATTTTTAAAAAATGCTTATTAATTTTTGAGAGACAGAGACAGAGCATGAGCAGGGGAGGGGCAGAGAAGGAGGGAAACACAGAATCCAAAGCCAGCTCCAGGCTCTGGGCTATCAGCACAGAGCCTGACGCAGGCCCGAACCCACAAACCGTGGGATCATGACCTGAGCTGAAGTCGGATGCTCAACTGACTGAGCCACCCCCGCACCCCAGATTTTATTGTATTTTTTATGCCTGCATAATATTCCATTGTGTATATATAACCACATTTTCTTTATCCATTCATCTATCAATGAGCTTCCTTTTCTTGGTGTTTGTAAATAATGCTGTGATAAACACAGAGGTGCATATATCTTTTCAAATTTGTGTTTTCATTTACTTTGGATAAACACCCAGAAGTAGAACCACTAGATTACATGGTACTTTTATTTTTATGAGCAACTTCCATACTGTTTTCCAGAATGGCTCCACCAATTTACATTCCCCTCAACAGTGCACGAGGGTTCCCCTTTTTCCACATCCTTGCCAACACTTATTTTTTCTCATCTTTTTGGTACTAGCCATTCTGACTGGAGTAAGGTCATATGTCATCGTGGTTTTGATTTGCATTTCCCTGATGATGAGTAATGTTGAGCATCCTTTTATATGACTGTTGGCCATCTGTATGTCTTCTTTGGGAAAATGTCTATTCAGGTGATTGCCCTCTTTTTAATCAGACTGTGTGTGTGTGTGTGTGTGTGTGTGTGTGTGTGTGTGTGTTTGTGTGTGTGAAGTTGAATGAGTTCTTTATATATTTTGAATATGAACCCCTTGCAAATATCTTTTCCCATTCAGCAGGTTGTCCTTTTGTTTTGTTGATGGTTTCCTTTGCTATGCAAAATCTCTTTGGTTTTTGTAATCCCAACTATTTATTTTCGATTTTATTTTCCTTGCCTGGGGAGACACATACAGAAAAATATTGCTAAGACCAATGTGTATGAGTTAACTGTCTATATTTTCCTTTAGGAGTTTTGTAATTCCAGGTCTTATATTTGGGTCTTTAATCCATTTTGAGTTTACTTAGTGTATAAGAAGTTGTCCACTTTCATTCTTTCACATGTAGCTGTCCAGTTTTCCAATGCCATTTATTGAAAAGACTTTTCTCCCCCATTGCATACTCTTGCTTCCATTGTCATAGATTAATTGACCATTTAAGCATGGGTTTATTTCTAGGCTCTCAAAAAACTGCTTCATTAATCTATGTGTCTATTTTTATGCCAATACCATACTGTTTTTGATTACTATTGCTTTGCAGTATAGTTACATCTTCCATGTGATACCTTCAGCTTTGTTTTTCTTCCTCAATATTGGTTTGGCTATTTGAGGTCTTTTATAATTCCATACAAGTCTTAGGATTATTTTGTTCTAGTTATGTGAAAAATACTATTGGAATGTTGACAGTATTTGCAGTGACTCTGTGGCTTGCCTCAGATAGTATAGACAATATTAATTCTTCTGATCCATGAGCATGGTATATCTTTTCATTTGTTTGTATCATCTTCTATTTCTTTCATCCAGGTCTTATAGTTTTCAGAATATAGGTCTCTCACTAAATTCCACATGGATAAATTTATTCCTATGTATTTTACTCTTTTTGATGCAATTGTAAATAAAATTATTTTCTTAATTTCTCTTTCTGCTATTTCATTATTAGTATATGGAAATACAACAGATTTCTGTATGTTGATTTTGTATCCAGAAACTCTAGTGAATTCGCTTATTAGTTCTATATATTTTTAGTGAGGTATTTATATACATAGCATCATGTCTTCGAAAATAGTGACAGTTTTACTTCTTCCTCATCAATGTGGAGTCTGTTATTCCTTTTTCTTGTCTGATTGTAGTGGCTGAGGACTTCCAGTACTCCATTGAATAAAAGTGGAAAGAATGGACTTCCTTGTCTGTTCCTGATATTAGAGAACAAACTTGTAGCCTGTCATCTTTGAGTGTGATGTTAGGCAAGGAATTTGTATCATTAACAAGTTTCCAGTTGATGCTGATGCCTTTGGTCTCGGGACCACACTGTGAGAACTACTGTTATAGAATATAGAAATTCCATCATGCTCTTTCATATTATCTCCTACAACAATGTTTTTCAAATACTAATGTGCACACTAATTACCTGGTGTTCTTTTTAAAACAGAAATTCAGATTCAGTAGGTCTGGGGTGGGATCTGAGGTTCTGCAGTTTGAAAAATCAAAAATGATGTTTGTCCATGGACCTGACTTTGAGAAGTAAGTCAATAGAATATAAAACTTCCCAAACTCTTTTGCTGTCCAAGTAATGAGGCATCTATCTAGGAAGAATACTGCTAAGTGTCACTGTAAATTCAGAGTTTGCTAGCAGGGTAAACTTATTTCCTTTGTAGATATGGTTAAAAATGTATAAAATTTCACAAAAAATTTGTGTGGAGAACGGTTTCTGCTGACATTTCCTATTAGGCTAAAACAGACTTGAGGAAGAGTCTATAATATTTTGTTTATATGATTTATCCTAAATCCTGTTGTCATCCAAATGAAAGCTTGTATTCAGTAGCTGTGACAGATTCAAAATACAATGACTTAAATAACACTTCTCTCTCACATAAAAGTCCACGATGGTATGAGCAACTTTAGGAAATCATCAAGGGGCCCCACTCCTTCTATTCTGTTGACTCACAATCCCTAGAGTGCTGCATTTATTTACAAGGTACAAGGGCAAGACTCCTATGTTGCATATATTTATTGATCAAGTCTCATTGACCAGAGTCTAGACATACAGCTGAAATGAGTAGGCTATCATGAGTACAGCTAAAAGTTGTATTTTTTTATTTTAGAGAGAGAAAGTGTGTGTGAGCAGGGGAGAGGGGCAGAGGGAGGGAGAAGGAGAGAGAGAAAGAAAGAGAGAAAGTGAGAGAGAATCCCAAGCAGGCTCCATGCGCACCATGGAACCCAATGTGGGGCTTGATCCCACTACCCTAGCTGTAATCAAGAGTCAGAAGCTTAACTGACTTAGCCACCCAGGGGGCCCTAAAAGTTATATATCAATAAAAGACAATGAACAGTGTTTGCTGTAGCAGAAATGCTAATAACACAAATTCCTGAAAAGAGAGGGAAAACAGGGGCATGGGCATAGCAATTTGCTTGAGGAACAATCACTTAAGGCATAAAGATAGGGTTGTGTGTTACTCTTAACATGGTAGAAAGTTCTGTTGTAAAGCACATATTTAAATGTTTCCTGATTTATGTTTCTTTTTCAACAGTAACAGAAGATAGCTACAAAGATGGTAGATGTTTAAACACAGTTAAAGGTGTTTCAGGAGTCCTCTAAGAAAGAAATCAATTCCTATCAATTCCTATCAATAGCAGCGGTTACCAATGTGCTCTTCTACTGGTCCCCAGTATACAGGAGAGCAATCTTTTTTTTTAATTTTTCTGATTCTTTGATCACTTAGTTTAACAATCTGGAATTCAGCCCAATTTTGGCTAGAGATTTCATTTATTCCAGGACACACCCAGAAAAAACAAGCTGTGGATCATGAGCAGCAATCGAGTGACACTATTTAGTGTATGAGGCTGTAATTAATGGTCAACTCCAGGAAGTACCCTCTTATGTGTGGAAAACCTATCCCCCATTAATGGAACATCCACCCTGTCCCCATCCCTACTGTCCTAGTCCAAGTCCAGTAGATATGAGGTCAAGTAAATTTTTCCCATGGAGCTACATGTTTTAGGGTCAAGTTTTGGTAATTAAGATGAAAATAAAGATATAAATTAGAGCTTTATTTAAAAAAAATCCCGAAAAGTTGTGATCCAAATAACTTTGTTTTGTATTTCCTTAAAGAGCCACATTTGAATGATTTCGAGTGAAGATAAGGCCAAGCTTGTTAGATGGTAGAATGTCTCTTGATACAACTAATGGAGGTCCAAAGAGTGGACTGAAGGATGAATTAAGGAACATTTATATTATGCAAAGTGAACTACTCCTTGGTCAATTTCTCACTTCTCTGATTTAATGTAATGGCCCATCTTTAAGAAATCAATCAATGATCTAATTTATTATAAAATGAATGCAGTCTAGTGATAAAATCAGGTCAAAGTGTTTTGCTGTTTTCATGAAAGAAAACTCAGACAAAGAACAATTATGTGTTGTTATGACTGAAAAACAAAATTGACGGGAACAGTACCACATAAACAGAGCATGATGTGATTGTCTACCAGCCTGGCCTTAAGGGAGATGGGTTGGTGACATTTTATTTGTAAAATGGTACCTTTTCCCAAGGACTTCTTGTCTTTCCAACTTCTGACAGCATGAGCTGGAATGAAACCCTCTAGCTGGAACTGTTCTTTCCTCCTGAGTGGAACACTCTGACTTCCATGTCACTTCTGTTTATTACCAGAAAGCAGGTTATATGGCTTGTGTTTATTTTCCCTAATGAGGCCCCCTGGGGATTGGCATCTCCTAGGCAGATTCCCTAATGAGGAATGGTTCTATTCCTTCCCAGCAAGGCTGGTATCACTCAATAGTGTTATTAAGTTGTGAGCCGAGTCCCTCAAATCACCATGGAAAGTGTTCCAGGTTGCAGGAATTTTAGGATTCTTCATGCATAACATGCGTCTCCAGTGACCTACTTACCATAAGCAAATCTTTCACACACTGTCTTTGAACTATGATGAAAAGTAGGCTCACAAAAGCCAACAGGTACAGCCTGTCAAATTAAACCCCAAAACGACCTTGATGTTAAAAGCCTGAAACAAAGAGCACTTATCAAGTTAAACTTACATGTGAGGATTATGAATTCTCGGTGTCCAGAGAGAACGAGACTTTTATACTCGGCATGACTGGTTTCCTCAGAAGACAAATCTAGTTGAATAATTTCCTTGTGGGTTAATGCCTAACCGATATGTAATATTTAAAATGGAAAGAAGTAAATTTCTGAAAGCACTCATTTTCTTTTGAGACTTTAGAAATACACCGGGGATTTACTGAGGTATAAGCTTTAAAGCCTTTTTTTTTTTAAATCGTTGATGTTAAATAACAAGAGGAATAAATAACATATGGAGAAATACGGGTGTGCTTCTTAGCATGTGCTGTAAGTCGCTTTTTCTATTGCTCTTCAAAGAGCAATATTTTTGGAGGACAGTGTTAAATATGTCAGCACTGACATTTATGTCCGAGTTAAGGCCCAACAGAGAAGCTCAGATACCCGATTTCCTGATGATCTTCCTAATCTTTGATTAGCTATATGAGAATGGATCGGCAGACATGTACCATGCTGTAATACAAAGTCACTCCACCAGCTGGTGGTCAACAGTGCGGAATGGCATCCACAGCCTGCCAGAAGCTCAGGCTAAGGCACTGTGAGGCAGAGAGGTGGAGAGTGTACATTCAAGAGTCCCAGCTGAACTTGACTTTGAGCATATTGCTTTGTCATCTAAGCCTGTTTTCACAAATAAAAAAGGAAGTAATTTAACACCTGCCTTACAGGGCTGTTGTGCATGATAAATGAGGCAATGCTGAACCACATTTAGCATGGGGACTGGCCTGAAAGTTAGATTTTCTTGTTACATGGATTACTATCACTACTATTACTAACAAAATTAACTGGACCATCGTGATGCGAAAACAATCTTCCCACCTTTTCTCTATGACTATCAAGGAAAGCGGAACAAGAACCTACTTAAGGGGACTATAGTGAACTAACCTAATTCTGCTCTTATCATTTTACCCCGTTTTTAACCTCATCCCTGCCCCACTGCCAAGAGGCAGAAAAATGGAGGCTTGACGGACAATTTTCCCCAGAGAATTTACAAGCTGATGGCCTGGCCCAAGACAGTAGTATATCCTCAGTAGAGCTCTCCTGGGACTAAACAGGGGGAAGGTAGGAGAGAAGGAGAAGGACTGCAGAAACTTCTGTTCTCAATTAGCCCTGAAGAAAAGGGAAGGGGCAGGAGATGATAGGTGGTGAGGCAGGGAGAGAGATGCGTGACAGGGGCCCCTCTGGTGGCACCTATATACAAACCATGCTTAAGTTTTTTGGTCAGAGGCCTGAGCATCTGGCCAAAATCAAGGCCACAGTTGCTTCAGTGGCTGCTGTCCTCCTGACTGACAATTATTGGCCTGTGTAACTAACCACCCCCAACATAATGAAAGGCCATAGGATTCTAAGTTTTGAAAACTTTCTGGGATGGGAATGAGATTTCCCTTTGCCTGAATAAATGGTCTCTGGAGATAGTACAGTTGGATTTTCAGCAACTTGCTTAACTTCTCTTAATCTCACTCTCTTCATTTGTGAAATGAAGATAATACTTAAAGTTCTTTTTGGGTTTTTTTTTATTTTTAGAGAAATAAATAAGATTGTGTTTGGGCATTTACAAGGGTCCTCTAGGAAACAGATGGCACTCAGTCACACAAATTGTTCATTGAGGGGGCCCACTAAAGGAACCATTTACAATGGAATGGGCAGATAGATTTTCCAGAGAACCAGCAGCAGATGAGGGAGTGCCCTTGAGCAGGCAGTGGGAAGAAGTATTGCTGCCTCTAAGCCTGGGCAGGCAATGGGAAGGAAGCAGCATATACAGGAACCCTAGAAGGGGCTGCCTGATAGAAGGTGTGGCTCTCATAGAGGGATGCAACAAACAGGAGGGCATCAGCAGAATGAATTTCTTACAAATTTGACCTCTTCTGCTCTCCGACTACCTCCAAGCATCAAACCTAATTAGAGGCCAGAGCTCAGGAAGCCCACTGAAACATTCTCTACAGGGTAGTTTTCCAGGGCCCAGAGCAAAATGGAAAAGGAGGGAAAGCAGATCTGGAGGGTAAAATGGAAGACAACTGGTACATAGTATTTTGCCTGGTACCCAGATAGGAATTATAAGTATTATAGTAAAAGGAAAGAATACACAGACCAGGTTTCAAATTGTAGTTCCATCTTTGGGGATTGGTTAGCAGATAATTCAAGAGGTCTTTAAGAAATGTTCCAAGCTTTATAAATATAAACTTTTGAAACATCTCATAAATATGTTTCAGTCTGCTTATTGTCCAAAGGATTTTTTTCCAATAACACTGTCTTGTATGCTCAGTTGTACATGCTGCAAGTACAAGTTTAATGTATTCCTCCAAAACGTTGGGGAAAAAAACCATTAAGTGTGGTAAGTCTGGGAATAAAAGTAATCTGTCAGCCAGTTCTTCAGTTTGAACTTCTTCTCTGGAGCGTCACACTTCTCTAGAGAACCTTTTTCAGGTCAGTTAGTGAAACAAATAGCATTTCAATTCAGTGCTTTCCATTAATACCACATTATGTGAAGGATTTAGTTTTTCCTAATCCAAATGAAAAAAAGACTTATAATTTATGATTGATGATGGAAGTTTGCACATAAATAATTTTAAAGAGGAATGGAGTAGTGGTTGTGTAGATTAATATGTTTCAATCTATTCTTGTGAGTCAGTAATCATTAATGAGAAGGCCCCCTCTTGTTTTGACTATAAAATTTCAAAAGACTATTTAGAAAATCTTCTTTATTCAGAGTCTCTACCATTCATTAAAAATGTAGGTTCTGAAACTGCTCTCTCTAGTCATAGGGCTGATTGGCATTAAAAAGAACTACACATAGGGAAAACATAGGAATATAGAAATAATGAACATCATGTTTTAGATGACTTTGGGATATTTGACTTAATAAAAATTAGAAATTAGCAGGGACCATGACTTTTCCTTATTGGTTTTCCTTAGTGGTTTTGTGTGTGTGTGTATATGTGTACTTAAAGAATCAAATAAGACTTGTAACAAAGAACAAGTTCTTGCCCCTTTTTCAAGAGGTAACCACTTTGAACTTCTTTGGTAATTTCATTTGGTATTTACCTCCATGTTTCTAATTATATACTTATAGCACTATTAAAGTTTCAGTTTTAGAAACTATGTTCTTGTAACTACAAAAGTGAGAATTCAGTCTTTTGCATAGACTTCATCCAGAATATTTCTCCCCCAATCTAACCACATCTTCAAACAGGTTGTAATACATTCTCCCATTCTCCGTTGAAGTCATATTTTGCTATTTTAGTCTTGTGGCTTACATGTATTATGCACTGTCAAGGAAAATGGTCACTATGCCTACATTTCTTTTGTCAGTCTTGTTTGTGGGGTATCTCCTCCTGGTGCCTTTGTCCTCCAGCTATGATTTGGACTAATTGCTCTCCTTGACCTTCTGCACGACTCTGATATTGAAACTTCCCTTTGGCATGCTCTTGAGATTCCTCTCTCTCATGTTAAACCCCTGGTTTCTTGGATCCAAGTCCTCTTATTTCTAGGGTTACTCCTTAATTTTGATAGAGCATTCCTGCTTTCTAAGTAAAGGAACACGAGGAGTGAATAAAACTCTTTGTATTGAGCTTATACAAAGCTCTTTTGAGCTCTCATATATCTTAAAATGAGTTGATTTCAACCTTTCATTTGACTGACAGTTTAGCTTGACACAGAATGCAAAATTGGACATGTTTTCCTTGAGAAGGGGTAATGCAATCTCTGGCTTCTGATGTTGCTACTGAATTTCAGTTTCGGATTGAATGTAAGCGCCCGCCCTTTTATTTTATTTCTTTTCATTTCAGGAAGATTTTAGGATATTCCTATTATCCTCAGTGTTCAAAAATTATGTGATGGTATGTCTTGGGATAAGTCTCTTTTCATCTGTTGTATTGCTCATTCAGTGGATCCTACTGATCAAGTAACAAATGTCCTTCAATTCTGAGAATCTGCGTTGTCTTATTACTTTGATTTTTTTCCTTTTTTCTTTTAGCCCTTAAATTTCTGCATTAAGATCTTAGATATGGTGGGTGGATCTTTTAATTCTCTTATTCTTCTTTCTGTTTCTTTGTTCTACTTTCTGTTTCCTAAACACTTTTTTTTCTGTGGCATTCTATTTTTGTTTTATGTTTACTTATGTCATCATGTTTCCTAAGTTCATTAACAGAATAGAGAAGTCACTTAAGCAGATAGTATTTAAAAGATGCTGAGAAGCTCGTCTCTATATCCATTGAAAACATAAGAGAGTAAAATGGCTTTAAGATACATAATGAGTGATATTTTACATAGAGGGAAATCAAAGTAGAGTGGACACCTACTCAGCTTCTGAGGTCTGTTCAGCTTCTTTTGAAAACTGTTCCCTTTTCCACACCGTCATGCACATGGTTCCATCAATCCCCACCATGATATACGACTTTCTCCACCACTCACTTGCCCAGTCTGGGGTAGGGACCTGATCCAAGGCGATTCAATCACAATTTTTGTCTGGGACAATTCTAAATTGGAACTGAGAAAGAGACCAGTATTTTTCTGGACATGCAGACCACAAGCTCTAGAAAGTCACAGTTCTTAGGAACCATGTTTCCTGACGGTGAACCTGAGAAGCAGAGGAGTTCTACGTCAAAAACTATCGCAGATGCACAGACAAAAGCAATTAGTGGAGAAGGAGATGAAGTGTCAGAGGCATCAGGAGCAGCTGTTTCCGAGCTAAGTCACATCTCTACCCTAGGGGTCTCAGTATCCTCATTAAAGTCTTCTTTTGGTTTAAGCTAGTTTGAATTGGCTTCTTTCTCCATTACAACAAAGCATTTCTAACTAATAGGCTTAGTAACTATTTGATGCTTTCTATGAACTAGGCAAGGTATTAGTGCTTTATATACATTTTCTTTAAAGTAGGCTTCATGCCCAGTGCAGAGCCTAACGTGGGGCTTGAACTCATGATCCTCAGATCAAGACCTGAGCTGAGATCAAGAGTTGGACACGTAACAGAATGAGCCAGCCAGGCACCCCAGTGCTTTATATACTTTATCTTACTGAATCTTCACAACAACCTGTGAGGTTGGTAAAATTATTTTACACGTGAAGGAACTTTATAGATCCAACTGCTGTATGATACACCACTATCTAGCTGTTCCCTGGTATACACCATTTCTCCATCTATAAAATGGGGAAAGCTGTTCTCGCTGCCTGAACTGCTCTTCTCCCTACATACACCTCGCCAATTCCTTCTTACCTTGAGGTGTCAGCTTAAATGGTCTCAGAGAACACTGACCTGCCTACACAATCTAAAGTAGCTTCCTCAATACCACCTTATTTTTTTCCACCAACAATGTAATTACACAGTTAGTATTTTGCATAGTTCTCTTCTTTCACATGCTCCTGCACCAGACAATGAACTCCATGATGGCAGGGAATTATTCGAGCATTGATTGCCATACATGGCAATTGCTCCATAAATGTGTTTGGATACCTAAGCTATTTCTAAATATTTTCTTTTATGTATCTATGAGGCTCGAGTCCACAACCTGCAACATCTATTCTTGCATGAGTAGTACACTCAGGGCACTCTGCCAGGCCTGCTGAGAAAAAGACACAGAAAAAGATATAGCTTCCCTCCTGCAGGGGCTCACAGCATAGCATGAGACTCAAGTAATTATAATATAAGGGGACAAGACTTATAACAGAGATATAAACAGAGTGCCATGGTTACAAAGGAGGAAATGACTGGGAAATAATCCATGAAGTTCAAAAAAGGAAAGGAAAGAACGGAATTTCCAGGCTTGCCATTCAATTGGCACAAAGTCACAGCAAGTATCTCAAGTAGTGGCATACGAAAACCATAATTCTCTTGAGTCCTCCGGTCATCCCTATCATTTGGCTTATCTCCATGTCACTTGGCAAAGACACTGAGTCTGGCTCCTGCCTCCTCCCAGGAGTCTCCAAGGAAGCCAGGCCTGTATTAACAGGTCAAGCGTTTTTCCTTTCCCCACTGCCAGATCTGTTTTCCCAGTGCTGAGACTAGAGGACAATGGCTTTGATCCCTTTTAACACTCAAAGAATAATGGTCCTCTTTCACAACACTGTCCCAAGTATTCTCATTACAATGGATGGTTTTATGGGCAATCACCTATCTTATGCCTATTTTCTCCCTCACTGATCTTAACCGAGTTCTCCATCAATGCAGGTTAGCGACTATTCCTCTAACCATGACTTAGAATAGAATTCTTCTTTCTCTACCTCGCCATACATCCTTGTTACTTGTCAGGGACTTTTCAAATCAAATCTTTCTTTGGGGTTTGCATGTGTATGTGTGTAGATATGAAGGAAAACAAATGGGTTTGGCAAGCCATCACTAGTAAAACTTACAAAGGATGCAAAAGGAGGAGAGATGTCGATATTATGTAACTGTGTGCCTTTTTAACCTCAGAATTTCTAATATTAACACCACCATGTAGTTATATCAGTGGTCCTAGAACCTAGACCCCCCTCTCAAAAAAAGGCTTTCCTAAAAAGATGCCATGAAATGGAAAAGACCAAAAGTGTTGTTTAGTGTCCTGAATTTAAAGAACGATGAAAGATAATGCAAGTGATTTCAAAATTATTTTCCTTTCAAACCAAAAGCTGGCTTCATCTATTGATTGATCAAATATTAATTGGTACGCACCTGAGAGGTGAGCTTTGTATATTGGTCGACCCCAGCTCTGACTGCAGATAGAATTCCATCTTTGCCATTTATTAGTTTACTGTCCTCCTACAAGTTACTTAGCTTTGTGGGCCTTTGTTCCCTCATCTGTAAAATGGATATAAACATTAGAATTGTCTCACAGGGATTGTCATCAGAATTATGAATAGTGCTTAAGAGAGTCTGACACATCAGTATAATTATTCTTAACCTTAATTTTCTTTCAGCCGTGAGATTAACGTCAAATATTTTTGGAGGACACTGAAAAATCCTTAAAGTGAAACCATATGACTAAATTAAATCCTAAAATTGAGTGCATCCTGAACCTCTAAACAGGGGCATAGGAAGACGGATATCCAGGGAGTAGTCATCACTCCAGCCTGGAGAGGGGACAATCCCCTCCTACTCTGTATTCTCCCCGGTGCCATACAGAATGCTGACGCCTTGCAAATTAGACGGGTCCCTCTAATTTAAGTTCGTGGTCACCTTTTAAGTCCTCTATGGCGCTACAGGCCTGGGTCGCCGCCAGCGTTGAGCTCCCATGTCAGTGATCCCCAAGAGCCCCTGGTGGCCCGTTATACCGCCCTCTTCCGCCCGACCTCGGCTCATTCGCGTCTTCCTCCCCGGCGCCGCTCATCCGCAGCGCCCGGCGAGCCCCAGCACGGCCCCTCGCCCGCCAGCACCGCGGCGGGCCGGGAAGCGTCACTGCGCATGCTCCTCGCCGCGCGGGTGGGGTGTGGGGACCGA